>NC_079214.1:8650658-8708158 GCF_029633865.1 Lampris incognitus | reverse complement strand
CTGTCAACCCTCACACAAGCAGTACCTGCCTCCAGGGGGGGCTGTCCAATGAGCCATTCCATCCCGTAGCCTTTGGGAACGCTCCTACTCCAGTTTTGTCTCCTTCCCAAACCCCGTCTCGTCTCCTCTCCCCATCCCCACCCTCCGTCTCAACACTGATTATAACGTACCGTGTCGTGCCACTACGCACAACAGAATACTAGACTTGTGAGTGGCATGTTTCTGCAAACTGGGTTTGGTCACTTGTGAAGCGTTTGGATTCGTGCACCATTTGGAGAGGGCAAGTGGGGGGGGGTAGTTTTTGAGTATGCGCTGGTCTGCTCAGCGTCGTGGTTTTCGTACCCTTCTGCCGGGTTTAGTATGTGGCGAAGATAACAGTCAGACTGAATGCATTAAAAATGCCACTCACACTGCCCCGGGGTAATAAGCGAGTAAGCGAGCTACCCAGAAATTGTTGCTACGTTACCCCCTTGAAAACTGGTTCAGCTTCACGTGGCACAGACTTACTGAGTACTGAGTTATGTATCCCGGCAGAATACCGAGAGCGGGTGGATTCTGACCGATGCAGCCAAATTCGGAATGGTCAGACTAGACGGCCGGCACCAATGATCCAATAGCGGTCAATGTTTAAGGAAGCTAAGAGACAACGAGTTGAGCCCATTCGGGACCAAATGTACTTTTTCGGCACGACTTGAATCTCAGTCCCTCACAATGGATTCTGGGTAGAACACGATGGGCCGCGGTACAAATCTGATAATGCAACAGCAAACAACGATTTGACACAGAAAGCAACAAATCAATGAGTACTGAGAGCAGTGTTGTCCTAATGTCTTTCTGCCCCGGCGTAGATCAACTGACTTTTAAAAATAGGTGCAGTATTTCATTATACACAGACGGGGTTGACTACTTTCCCAGAAACACGAGATATATTTTTGGGGATACCTGAAAAGCTTTCCCAGAAATGTCTTGATAGGATGACATATCTGTGAGTCGGCCCTTAGTTTTTGCAACAAATATAGCATCTTAACTGGCTTCGCAGCTTCAGGTTGTCCTGTTTGGTTGGCCTTGTGCCAAACTATACACACCCCATTTACATCCAATTTAGGACATCGTCCCAAATGCACGAAAACGTCTTTCAAACCGCTCTCAGCACTGTTTTAGCCCCCATTTTCTTCGACTGAAAACAGACGAGGCGCATACTGAAGGTCTGACGGAGTACGCAAACTGGAAACACGAAGCCCAGGCCCGAGGACAAGTTCACGACAGGTCTCCGTCTGGACTGTATAAACCTTGCATGAGCCATTACCGTGCACCACCTCACCAGCTACTGCATACGCACCGCTTGCACATTTATGAGCAGCTGCACGTGTGCGGGGATGAGCTACCTCTTAGGGAAGTGAGGGACGAACCGTGATTTTCCCTGCTGCCTGGTGGAGAAACCGTGATTCGTCTCGACGTTCAGCGTTTTGCCGGCCCCGGCCTGATTGGTTTTGGGAATCAACCATGAAAGATTCGGGTCTGGTTTTATTTCTGGTGCTGGCCTGATTAGAGAGGGACCGCAGAGTGATTTCTCACTCGTTGTGGCTCCTTCAGATGATGCAGCAGAAGGAATCAAACATCATCTGAACTTGTTGAAGCTCAGTGTAACAGGCCAGTACTTGTTTGATTAACCGACACAAGTGCATAGTTCAAAAAGAGTTTTCTGACCGATGATGATGCTTAAGCTGTTTCTGTTAGTTATAATTAGTCATACTGTGGTCACAGAAAACGCTCGTGTCTGACTGGCCGGAGGGTGTGCCATTAAAACCGTATAAGAGCCACTGTTCTAAATTCCTACGCGGGATACACGGCCTCTGTGTGACCACAAACTCCACGGAGGCAACCACCACCCACCACCTCGCGCCGGGTGGTTCTGTGCCTCCGCATCGTGCTTTAAAATCCTTCAATGCACCCCTGCAGAGGACTATTCCTTCCTTAAGCGGTTATGATGAGCTAGCAGTGAAACGGATAACAGGAGTCAGTCGAAGCCAGTTGCTGTAGCTGCCGCCCTCGCTCTGTATGTAATTATGATTTTGATTTCTGGTGTACTTTATTAATCCCCATGGGCAAATTCATGCTCTGCATTTATTTTATTTTTTGGATTTTCCCCCCCCCCTCCCTTTTCTCCCCAATTCTAACCGGCCAATTACCCCACTCTTCTGAGCCGTCCCGGTCACTGCTCCACCCCCTCTGCCGATCCGGGGAGGGCTGCAGACTACCACGTGCCTCCTCCCATACACGTGGAGTCACCAGCCGCTTCTTTTCACCTGACAGTGAGGAGTTTCACTAGGGGGACGTAGCACGTGGGAGGATCATGCTGTCCCCCCCCCCCTCCCCAAACAGGCAATGGACCAGAAGAGTTGCTAGTACAGCGACCAGGACACATACCCACATCCAGCTTCCCACCCGCGGACACAGCCAACTGTATCTGTAGGGACGCCTGACCAAGCTGGAGGTAACGCGGGGATTCAAACCGGCGATCCCCGTGTTGCTAGGCAATGGTATAGACCGCTAATGCTACCCAGACGCCCCTCATGCTCTGCATTTAGCCCATCCTAGCCGTGTAGCTAGGAGCAGTGAGCATGCACTGTGCACCACCCGTGGACCAACTCCAGGTCATCAACTCCAGGTCCAGAGGACGACCCCCAAGGTTGGACAACCCCGGGGTTCGAACCCAGGACCTTCTTGCTGTGAGGCGACAGCGCTACCCACTGGGCCACTGCGCCATTCAGTGGAAACATATCAACGGGCTTTACTGGGCCACGGCCTGCATGGCCTCCTGTCAGGCTTCAAGTTAGGCGCTTGTGGCTGAACCACAGTGGTCCGGACCAATCAACACACTGTGAGGGACTGCAGACAGCTATGGAGGTGGTGCAGGTGTGACGACAGCGAGAAGCGACTGTTAGTTGGAGAACAACAGTGGCAGCTGCTAAAGAGGTTAGCGTAGATGCTGCCATAACATCAGCAGAGTGTTCCTCCGATGAAAGAAGAGCAAAAAAAAAAAAAAAGGACCGGAGGCTTTTCTTGCTGGAAAAGATGTTTTCGCTCTTCTCCCGACTGGCTTCGGCAAGAATTAAATTTACCAGCTGACCTCACTGGTTGAAGTTGTCCTGCGATAGACAGCGGTAGACAGACGGTTCATCCAATCACCTGTCAAGTATGTTTTTTGTTTTTTTTTGAAAGGGTCTGCCCTGGACCACAACCCGGATGGTTCTGTGCACAGTAACAAAGCATCTGGCGCGTCAGGTTCTGCACGGCCCAACAGGGCACAGCTCCGGGTAGCAGAGGTGGGCCGTGAAGTGAGAAAAAGGGGACTTCTGCCTTCTTTTTGGGGGGTGATGCTGATATGTGTGCGTACGTGTGTGTTTGTGTTGCTGCGCTAATGACTATGTGCTTTCCCGCATCTGTTTAAATATGCATATTTAAGTGTCTGTCTGCAATCAATAGACAGACTGGAGAAAAGGGAGTGATGCTGAGGAAGAGACAGATTAGATAGGAAGGGGACAGACAGCGGAAGAGCTGAGATGGAGGGACGATCATATCTGCACTGACGTCACACGGAGACCATCGCAATTTGAGTCCTGGCTCAAGACCATGGCACCGACGTCAAGGTCGCGGCCTCTGTACTGGCTCGGCAAAATAAGCCACGGTATCGTGAGGAGAGCAAGAACTGCTTTCTATCTAAGATTGTTTTTGTCTAATGAATAGGTCTTTCAGTGGGGATAATTACACCCTGCATGGTTCAAATATACTGTATAGGCATTTCAACGATGTTAGCTAGTGTTGACTGTGTTTTTGGTGTCGTCCTGTGGAGTGCGGGGAGGTGTGTCGAGGGTGTCTGGCTGGGAGAGGTGGCGTTGGATCGGCTGGGGGAGCCTGGTCTGCTGTGTCTGGTGGGCCCAGGGACCACGGCCCTACTGGAGCTGCATCTGAGGGGGGGGAAACACTGAAGGCGGTCTGACAGGATGCGGAGCGGGGCAGGCTAAGCTAACTGCTAGCCCATGCAGACCGGCACTTCGCACAGTCATCCTGGTGTTCGCTTTCTTGGACAGTGGAAAAAAAAAAGTTTTTGGATATATTGGATATGTATGGGGCGGCACGGTAGCGCGGTCGCCTCACAGCAAGAAGGTCCTGGGTTCGAGCCCCGGGGTAGTCCAACTTTGGGGGGGTCGTCCCGGGTCGTCCTCTGTGTGGAGTGTGCATGTTGTCCCCGTTTCTGTGTGGGTTTCCTCCGGGTGCTCCGGTTTCCTCCCACAGTCCAAAGACATGTAGGTCAGGTGAGTCAGCCGTACTGAATTGTCCCTAGGTGTGAATGTGTGTGTCGGCCCTGTGATGGTCTGGCGGCCTGTCCAGAGTGTCTCCCCGCCTGCCACCCAATCCCCGTGACCCTGCGAGCAGGGTAAGTGGTTTGAATAATGGATGGATGGATGGATGGATGGATGGATGGATGGATATATGTATTGTTGTAGTTTTTGTAGTGAGGATATGTGTGTTCTTGTAGTTTGGATATATGGTTTTCTGTTTGTGTTGCACTCCTGTGGGCTGGGGGAAATGATATTTCATTTCCTTTTCATGTGCGTGGGTGCGTGGAAGGAAATTACAGATAAATGTTCCTGATTAATGTAGACCCGTCTCTTAACTTTTCGTGACTTAACCAGAATGAGGAAGACATCGATCCCAAGTGATGATGATGAAATGCGTGTTGGTTATACGTAATCGCAGCGAGAGAGGAGCGGATCCTAGAGGCCTGGAGCAAATGAGACGTTCTATTGTGAAAACTGCCCAGTAGTCTTGTTCCTCCATCGACCCTCAGGAATGACTGACGGCAGTAAGAGACGGTCTGCAGTTGACCCCTCTAAAACATATTTATTTCACTGCGTGGAGAAAAATTCTGAATTTCATATTCAGGATGTGTGAGCAATGCGGACAAACTCGGGGAAACGCGCTGTGTGGTATTCTGTCTGTCTCGCCCAACCTTCCGAATCAGCCGACTGGTCAAACTTGGTCTTTACCGCACAACAGCGCAGTTCACGGCGCACTAGAAATGCAACACAAGAGTTAGAGGTAAAAGAGTAGATAGAAAGATAGAAATAGAGGGTATATGTAAACCCTGCTTGGCCTGCACTGACTACCTCATTCAGACCATCATGTGAGAGGAGGTCAAAAGGAGGCAGTTCCTAGCAGGTTCCTGGTGACGGGGGTTGAGATCAACATGTAAAAAGGTAGCACGTTCTTATGTCAGAAGAGCCCGACTAGAGATGTGCTTCACAGCTTTGCATCTCAACTCCCAGCTGATGCAGCAGCCCTCGGCTCTATGGCGGATTACAGTACATACTCCATAGTAAGAGAAGAGGTTACTGCTGCTGCTTTCGGCTGCTGCCGTTAGGGGGCGCCACATCGGCTCACCCGTCTCCATCTCTTCCTGTCCTCTGCATCTTCCTCTGTCCCACCAGTCCTCCCTCACCACATCCATAAACCTCCTCTTTGGCCTTCCTCTTCTCCTCTTCCCTGGCAGCTCCATATTCAGCATCCTTCTCCCAGTATACCCAGCATCTCTCCTCCACACATGTCCAAACCATCTCAATCTTGCCTCTCTTGCTTTGTCTCCAAACCGTCCAACCTGAGCTGTCCCTCTAATATACTCGTTCCTGATCCTGTCCTCCTTCGTCCCTCCCCGTGCGTGAAAGCGAGAGCAGAGGTTGGAGTATTTATTCATCTTGTTGTTGGTTATGTTGCCGCCGAAGAACAAAGGGGGAGCAGCACCCCATTCAGCTGCAGAGAGTAGCTCAAGGTCAACCACAGCAGAGGGTTTTGTCTGTCTGGTGTTGAAAATAAATTTGGAGAGTTGTTACGGTTATTGGAGATCTTATAAAAAAATGTAAAAAAAAAAGGTTATGGTCGATCCAAAATTCAGCTGCACTAGCGTTCCACCCCAATTCGGTCCCTTTATGTTAGTGGATGAGTGGGTGCCTCTTCAACATGCTGACTAAAATCTATTTGGTTTCAAAGATTGCTAAATCCCGCTGATTCTAGTGTCTGCAGAATGTTTTCTGGTTAATGCGAACGTGACGTCGGTGAATCGGAACGACGCAGCGAGATACTCTGCAAGTGTGGCGCTCTAGGGGTTAAAGTCCAGCTGTCGGCATGGCGGGTCTGCGATCAAAACCGGTCTGATATGCAAAAGACAAAAATAAGAACACCACTTGAAAGCTCTCCGTGGCCAAAATAAGACACGCGCCTGCAGGCGGTGCCTCCTCCTCTGCTCCCATCTCTCACTGCTTGTGGAAAAAAATGACATTTTCCAGGAGGCCGCAGTAAGTTCAGCCTTTGTGTCAGCGCCGAGACGGCTTATATTCGACAATAATAGTCGAAAGTTCCTGCTCACGAGTCTCCGGTTGGATTGTATGGCAGGAGCACTGACTCCGTTACCAACATTTAATCCGTTTTGTGCCCTTCACTCATCTGCAGCAAGTCTGGGGTATAGGCAGAAAGGGTAGGTGGCCTGAGAGGAGCAGGGACTATTACTGCTCCCCTGTCAAACCTGCTGATTATTCAAATATTGTGCAATATTGACAGAGAGGTGTTTAGACAGCTTTGTTAAAGCCACAATCCGTAACATTTCTCCATCAATAAAGTGTAATTTCAGCCATCTGGACCATGAAGTCAGGTTCCACAATACTACCAGTAATCTTTTCCATGGCTGTAGACACCCTCCGGGCTCCATACGCCGCTGTTGAAATGTTTCGACTGGGTAGGACAAACACCGCGAGCGGCACGGTGGCACGGTGGTTAGCGCGGTCGCCTCACAGCAAGACGGTCCTGGGTTCGAGCCCCGGGGTAGTCCAACCTTGGGGGTCGTTCCAGGTCGTCCTCTGTGTGGAGTTTGCATGTTCTCCCCGTGGGTTTCCTCCGGGGGCTCCGGTTTCCTCCCACAGTCCAAAGACACGTAGGTCAGGTGAATCGGCCGTACTGAATTGTCCCTAGGTATGAATGCGTGTGGGGGTGTGTTTGTGTGTCGGCCCTGTGTGATGGCCTGGCGGCCTGTCCAGGGTGTCTCCCCGCCTGCTGCCCAATGACTGCTGGGATAGGCTCCAGCATCCCCGCAGCACTGAGAGCAGGGTAAGTGATTCGGATAATGGATGGATGGAGGACAAACGCTGGTATTGGTGCGGCGGCAAACATGTACGTGTTGGAAACAGCTCCAGCAGGAAAAAAGACTGAAACGTGACGCCAGCGTGGCCGTGACGATCAACATTACTGTAGAACAATCTGGCGGTGTAGTTTGATGATGTTTATACTGTCCAAGGATCATATTTTAACAGGTGTGCTGACTATTTACTGGTGAGCTGACGGCACATGAGCCGCAATGGCTGTTGCATCTTGTTTGTATTCTGAGACGGTTGCCTGCAACAGGTCTGTTTCTCTCTGCCCCCTACAGCCAACCAGACTGGAGCGCCGTTCCAGGGTAATATCCCGTTGTGCATATAATAGTGATCGCGCAACAGAATCGCCACACTGTCGCCGCACTTTAAATGGATAAAATAACAAACTCTTAAGGGCTGCAGCTTTAAGGTGAATACCACCGGTTTCAAAGTAGTCCCTGTGCTGCCAGCGGATGTCCAGGCTGTCAAAGAAGGCGACGCTGGCGTTAGGGTAAGCGTTCTTCAGCCCTGCATGCAGGAGGACATGTTCACTAAGACATGCTTGAAGTAATACTTGGGGTAGTATTGGTCGAGGATCAATGACCACACTGGGTTATAGAACTCAGGTTTAATCGTGGCTCAGTAGGCAGACATAATAACCATACATGGTAGTGGTGTAACCATAATAACAGTCCGGGTAGTACATAACACCTAGTGTAGTTCCAGTGGATATACACGGCGTTATATCACTACAATGCTCATCTGTCGTGGTAAAAGTTGGGCAGTGGGGGCAGATATAAAAACGTCCTTTACTAATTTTTTTTTTGCTGCTCTAGTTGGAAAATACTTTTTTTTTTTTTGGTTGTCCTCACCCTGACATCATTAGATTATACATGCTCAGCAAGTGCAATTGTTTTTTTTTTTGGGTTGTTATTTTTAATTTTTTTTACTCCCCCCCCCCCTTTTTTTTTCTCCCCAATTGTATCTGGCCAATTACCCCACTCCAATCTCTGCGCCACCCCCTGTGCCGATCCGGGGAGGGCTGCAGACTAGACCACCACGCCATCCGGACACCCAAGGGCATTTGTTTTAAGTACTGTAGCTGTCTGCTTAGAAAAGGTAGACAGTTTGATTGCGTTGATGGTTTGTGCCCAGCACCAGTCATGTTAACATCTTTCAACCCATGAACTGTCAGACGCTGCAGAAGTAGGTCACGGGGGCTTTTCTTGGCTTTCACAATGTGAGTCGGAGCTGCTGTGGATGGTCAGGTTTGTCCTGCCATCTGAGTAAGATGAAGCCCTGCTGTTGGCAGTCACAGTGAGGCAAGACTGCCTGGGGCTGCCTGTCTTCTGGGAGGTGGACTTGAATCAAGGGCCATCTGGAGCTTGAATAAGTAAATTCAGGGACACAAAGCTGCTTGTCAGTATTGGCTCGGAGTCAGGGTTTTTGGGGTTGGCGATACCTTTAAAAATTTGACCTGGCGATGCCTCACACCTCGCTGATAGCAATGTCACGGCCTTCCACGTCCTTTTGAAACCTGGTGATGATGGTCTTGAAGCTTTCTCAGGGTCTGTTGAATTTGGGTGTAGATCCCTGAGCCATCTTTCCAGGTAAAAATCAGTGGCAGGCAGCAATTTATTCTAAATGTTGGTCAGCAGTGAGGGTCCAAAGAAAGTGCCAGCTGAAATGTGAGGGTCAGTAAGTAAGTCCTACCTGCCGCAGGAAGCATGTGTCTCTGTTCCCTCAGCCTAACCGTAACCCAACATGGGGCCTAATTTGGATGGGGAAAAAAATTCACATAGGGCTGAGGGTACCCCTGCCCCCACCGTTACGCTACGGTTAGCATGCTAGTTAGCTGGTGCCAGCTTCAGGTTAATCCAGTGAAAATCTGACTGAGTATAACACAGAGTCCTTCAGGTGTGTTTAGGAAGGTGTCTTTAATGTGTGGCAGAACCTCTCCTTCTCTGTCACGCGCTCTCAGTCGCCGTGATACTCTCATCTCATTTTGCGACGACTAGATCTACTCATCCTTAGAATTTTAATAGGATTACAATGGAATGTTACATTTTTGAAATATTTCATGACTATACTTAATGGCATTTTTTGTACTTTAACAATAAACATCAATTGTAGTTCTTCAAAGACAAAGACAAGACGGCAGGGTTTGCTCACTTCCCCAATCCGTAGGGTAATCCGACGGCAACTTGGAGGATAAATGATTATGTTTTGGCCAAATATCCATTTATATATGATCTTTGGATCAAAGAAATAGAAAAATGGAATCAACATCATCAGTGGGCCTTGAGTTAAACACGTCAAAACCTTTGATATCCAGCCATGTACAAGTGTGTAGAGAATGAATTGCAATTATTTTTTTTTTACAATGACCCATTTAAACGGGTCAGGTAAATGTGACACCCTAGATTTTGATCAGGTTCAGGTTGGTCCCAGGAAGACATCTTTAAAAAAAAAAAGAAAAGATTTCACAAGCCTACAAGCACACCGTGAATCTCACTTTTTGTCAGTAGAGCGTTTTTTTCGGTGCTGCACCGGTAAAACTTTCAACTTAAGGGCCTTCTTTGTGTGCAGGAATTCTTTAGGTTTGGAAGGAATTGTCCATGTCCGCAAGGGCCTATTGTGCTGTCCATAACAGTAAGTTAGGGGAATTCTTGAATGAAACATCATTTATCTGTGCAGCTTGTTCCGTTATGCTCTGAAACCCCTTTGCTTTTCCCAGGCGTGATACGTTCGTGTCTAGTACTGTGATATTTTCATTGTTCCTGTGACAGAGCCCTTACTGAAAGATATAAAAACATGATCATTGTGTTCTTGAAGCGTCGAGAACATTTGTAGTTATCACACCGCATTGAGACTGAGTAAGTTGGGTATTGTGAGACATTATGAATGACAATATTGTTGTATGTCGGGTAAAGTATTATGATCCATAACAGTGTCTCAGCTCTCTGACGACTTTCCCCCTGATTCTGCTTCTGCTCCCGCTGATGATAGTGTCTGATTCTGAAACTCAGTTGGCATCAGTCTGATCATAGAAATTGAACGAGAGTAGAACAGACATCGATCGATGCCCTAGTTCAAAAGAAAATGGCGATGGTTGTTAGTTGCTATGGTGACAGCACACATCAGTGTGGCCCGAAATGTTTGTACTACTCTACCGCTCATTTGGTCATTACTGCAAAAAGTAATTTCAGTTAGTCCGTGACTTAAAAAAAACCCCACTTTCTTCACCTCTCTTCCGGACTCCCCGTTACTTTCAACAGTTGACAAGTATTTAAACTCATCCACCTTCATCACCTTTACTCCTTACATTCTCACCATTCCGCTGTCCTCCCTCTCATTCACGCATAGGTATTCCATCTTGCTCCTACTGACTTTCATCCCTCTTCTCTCCAGTGCATACCTCCACCTCCCCAGGCTCTCCTCAACCTGCTCCCTACTCTTGCTACAGATCACAGTGTCATCCGCAAAAATCATAGTCCACGGAGACTCCTGGCTGATCTCATCCATCAACCTGTCCATCACCATCGTAAACAAGAAAGGGCACAGAGCCGATCCTTGATGTAATCCCACCTCCACCTTGAACCCATCTGTCATTCCCACCGCACACCTCACTACTGTCACACCGCCCTCATACATATGCTGCACCACTCCTACATACTTCTCTGCCACCCCCGACTTCCTCATACAATACCACACCTCCTCTCTCGGCACCCTGTCGTATGCGTTCTCTAAATCTACAAAGACACAGTGTAGTAACTCCTTCTGGCCTTCTGTATACTTCTCCATCAACATTCTCAAAGCAAACTTCACATCTGTGGTGCTCTTTCCTGGCATGAAACCATACTGCTGCTCGCTAATCGTCACCTCTCCTCCTTTTAACCTAGCTTCTATTACTTTTTCCCATATCTTCATGCTGTGGCTGATCAACTTTATACCTCCGTAGTTACTACACTTCTGTACATCACCCTTATTCTTGAAAAGCAGTACCAGTATGCTTCTTCTCCACTCCTCAGGCATCCTCTCACTTTCCAAAACTGTGTTGAAAAATTTAGTTAAAAACGCCACTGCCATCTCTCCTAAACATCTCCATGCCTCCACAGATATGTCATCTGGACCAACCACCTTTCCACTCTTCATCCTTTTCATAGCTGCCCTCACTTCCTCCTTGCTAATCCACCGCACCTCCTGATTCACTATCCCCACATCATCCAACCTTCTCTCTCTCTCTCTCTCTCTCTCTCTCTCTCATTTTCTTCATTCATCAGCCCCTCAAAGTACTCCTTCCACCTTCTCAACACACTCTCCTCCCTTGTCAGCACATTTCCATCTCTATCCTTGATCACCCTAACCTGCTGCACATCCTTCCCAGCTCGGTTCCTCTGTCTAGCCAATCAGTACAAGTCCTTTTCTCCTTCTTTAGTGTCCAATCTCTCATACAACTCATCATACACCTTTTCCTTTGCTTTTGCCACCTCTCTCTTCACCATCTCCTTGTACTCCTTGCACTCCTGTCTACTTTCTTCAGCTCTCTAACGATCCCACGTCTTCCTTGCCAACCTCTTTCTCTGTATACTTTCCTGTACTTCCTCATTTCACCACCAAGTCTTCTTTTCTTCCTTCCTCTGTCCAGATGACACACCAAGTACCTTCCTAGCTGTCTCCCTCACTATTTTTACAGTGGTTACCCAGCCATACGGCAGCTCTTCACTACCACCCAGTGCCTGTCTTAATTCCTCCCTGAACTCCACACAACAGTCTTCCTTCTTCGACTTCCATCATTTGATCCTTGGCTCTGCCTTCACTCGCTTCCTCTTCTTTATTTCCAAAATCATCCTACAGGCCACCATCCGATGCTGCCTCGCTACATTCTCCCCTGTCACCACCTTGCAGTCTCCAATCCCTTTCAGATCACACCTCCTGCATATGATACAGTCCACCTGTGTGCACCTTCCTTCATTCTTGTACGTCACCCTGTATTTCTCCCTCTTTTTCAAATATGTATTCACCACAGCCATCTCCATCCTTTTCGCAAAATCTACCATCTGTCCCTCCACATTCCTCTCCTTGACATCATACCTACCCATGACCTCCTTATCACCTCTGTTCTCTTCACCAACATGTCCATTGAAGTCCAGCCCAATCACCACTCTCTCCTCCCCGAGTACACTCTGCACCACTTCATCCAACTCACTCCAGAATTCTTCTTTCTCTTCCATCTCGCATCCAATTTGTGGGGCATATGGACTGATAATATTCATCATCACACCTTCGATTTCCAGCTTCATACTCATCACTCTGTCTGACACTCTCTTCAGCTCCAGCACACTCTTGACATACTCTTCCTTCAGGATTATCCCAACCCCATTTCTCCTCCCATTCGCACCACCTCTGATGCACCGCCACCTCCGATGCTCCTGGCCTTACGCTCCTTCCACCTGGTCTCTTGCACACACAGTATATCTACCTTCCTTCTCTCCATCACATCAGCCAGCTCTCTCCCCCTACCAGTCATAGTGCCAACATTCAAAATTCCGACTCTAACCTCCACGCTCTTACCCTTCCTCCTCTCCCACTGCCTCTGCACATGCCTTCCCCCCTCTCCTTCTCCTTCACCCAACGGTAACATAGTTTCCACCAGCACCCTGCTAATCAACAGTACCGGTGGTGGTCGTTGGTAACCTGGGCCTTGACCGATCCAGTATGGAAATCTGATTTATGATCCGCATATTTGATCTGGCAAAGGTTTTATGCCGAATGCCCTTCCTGACGTAACCCCGCCCATTTATCCTGGCTTGGGACTGGCACTAAGAATGCACTGGCTTGTGCATGCTCAGTGGCTGGGTTGTAAGTTATCCCGCCACAATGGTCACAATTCTTTGCAATGGCAGCTGTTCAAATAAAAATGGCTGCCACTCTGAACATCCTGCTATATTGATTTCAATGGGAATGTATGTTTTACTCATTCAATCTCTATGAGTCTGATACTATAATGCCTAACAGATTCTGATACTATAATACTTAACTTCATCCCCCTTTCTCTAAGGTTTGGGAACCCTCTGAAGAACTTAAGGGGAATTACATCGTTCCCAAAAGTGTTTTCTCCCATAGTACTGCAAAGACCATGAACATTTTGTAAATTTAGAGTATGTGACACAAAATGTGTGACATCTACAGTTCGTAGACGTCATTTCAGCACACGACCAAACAACAGTCAATACAAACACCCTGGAGGATGTTGAGGCTGGTTTCCAAATAAATGCTTAGTAAGGCTTGCCACCTCCCGGTCAGTCCCATTTATTTCCATTTTGCTCGTCTCGTTTTTCACATCCAGCGTTTACATTGACTGTTGTTGACTTTTTGGAAAACTACCCGTTTTTAAACATGAAGATTTTGCATTCTCAGTCAAGCTTGCATCTTTTTGATGTTTACATTTGGCCACTCAGTGCTGTTCAGCGGACAAACTCCTCCCCAATAATTCCCGGGCAGTAGAAAGGTATCTAGTAGGTACCGAGAAAGTTCCAGGATCTAAAATCAGCCCTGTCCTGGTTCCTGTTGTGAAAAATCTCATCAAATTTTCAAATCCCCTAAAAAGTTCAGAGTTCTGGAAAAGGTTCCTGCGGAGGAAATGGACCTGCAGTTATATTTCTTTAGAAATCAATGTCCTCACCTCTGAATTTCCCCCCTCTCTCTCTCTCTTGTGGCAGTCATAAACCTCACTCTATCAATCTTTCTTTAGCACCTGTAAGTCATAATGACTTTTTATTCCCCATTCAGCCAGAGAGAGACTGTCTCATGGCTCCGCAGTACACGTGGTTCCTCATTACAGGCAACAGATCACAATCCTTGCAGAAATGCACTTTGATGGCACTGTCTGCAAAGCGTTTCGCCTGGATAAACACACCTGCCAGTCAAATAAATTAGGCATGAGCCTGTCATTGGGCTGAGGCTGATGTGTGCACTTTTATGGTCTCTTCAGACGTCAAGCCCGAGCCTCTTCACTTGTGTTTCTTTTCTTCTTCTTCTTTTTTTTTTAATGAAAAGAACAACAGGTATGCTGTGTGCAGTGATCAGAGCGTGACAACAAAACTTAACGCTTCTTGTGCTGCTCTTCTTCTCTCTTCGCTTGCTCCTGGCACACGTCTGTGTCAACAGCCGGTTCGAAGTGGATATACAGTTCACCTGCACTCACACGCTACAAAGCAATGCACCCCGCGGTGGTTAAAAGGAATAGGAAGTTGCGTAACTGAAGGGATGCAATTTATCCCATTGCATGGTATTTATTACCGAGCTCATAGTTAGCAGTCGGTGTATTAATTACACAAGCAAACGTTTGATTTCACCGATGAGAGCCAACGTTTGCCGTCTCGTTGAGCTGAGGATTGTGGCGGTGGCCGTAGTCAGTAACAGAAAGCACCGAGTGCCACTGTTGAACACCGGTTCTGGATGCTACAGCTGCTAGCCAAGCCTTTTTCCCCTATACTTCGGGAGTCATAGAGTAATTCATTCCAATATCCACCCCACATTTATCACTACCACCATCTTATATATTATGTGCGACATTCTCAGGACAATACTCTCAGTGAGATTACAGTGCAATATTAAGCCGTCAGTTTAATATGCTGCAACCCGTACGTGATAGCGTTTGTTTATTCCCTACTAACCTGTATTGTTAGTGTTTTAGTCTCCGTTACCCCAACCCCACCCCCACCCCCACCCCAACCGTTCTGCTGTTGCCGCTGGTTGTGTGTTGTGCACTGCCTAATGTTGACTCATGAGCCGAACCAAGAAGAGAAATTCCTCGTATGTGGAGACGCACCCGGCCCACAAATCCTGTCTGATCAGAATCTGAATCTGATGGGCGGCATCAGACGAGTTCAGTGGGTTTGAATTCTATTCAAAACCAGCGCATAGCTAATGTGGTTTTACAAGACCTAACCGGGCGACGTACTACATCCTTCCCTCGTCCTTCTCTCCCGATGCCGTTCTTCTTCTTCTTCTTTTTTCATTAATCAGTTATTCTAACCGTGTGAAACGGATCAGTCATTAAAGTTGTGGAATGTAATCTAAATGAGAGGGTCAACTGGGACAATTAAAAAGGTAACTGAGTAGACATTTAGAGCGGAGACGGTCTTAAGAGGAGACGCGGAGATAATCCCGTAAACTGGACTAGTTCCAGAGTATATTCACTGGAGCACAATTAAATAAGCAGCATCCCGAAGACGCCTGACGACGAAGTCAAGGCGGCGTTTCAAAATAATACATTTTAAGTGACGGACAGCTTGGATGTGCTTCGGTGTTCTTTCTTCTTTCCCCCCCCCCCTCTATCAAAATAAGCCGCATCTCTTCTCGCCTTCCCCTCTGATCTCCCGTCTAATTGAATCCTTGTGTTCCTTCCAACCGGCGCCCTCGGTTCTGTTTTCCTTTCTGCTCTGCCAGTAAGGGGTCACCTCTGAAGGTGGTAACCCCACTATGTGCCGCACCAACCTGCGGCGAGAGACGCTCCTCTGGAGGTCTCCTGTGACTAATAGTACTTATTCACTGTGTCAGCCCAGGCGCCAGCACTACGGGCTGAGTGAAGAGAACACAAACAGATAAGCACTGCAGGTGGAGGAGGAGGAGGAGGAGGAGGAGGAGGAGGAGGAGGAGGAGGTGGGGGGGGAGCAAGAGAAAAGCCGACAGGGGAGGATGGTGATGGAATGAACCAGGAAGGCGACGGGTAAATCGGAGGGTTTGTGAACCTACTGGAAGCTCCTTTATATAGCAGATAATTACTCCGGTTTCCTTGAGGGCCCGTTGGGATGCACAAGCCAGCAAATCATCCCCGGCCATTTGCAAATATTTCCATTTGGTCGGTGACCACCAAGCCCACCTCATGGACAAGGTGTCTCGATAATTGCCGTGGATAGGAAACCCGGTCATCCTTGGTGTTGTGTTATTGGCGTTACGCAGGCAGCACACGAAATATCAGTGAAAAGTGAAATGTGCTTTTTTTTGAGAGCAGGACGAGGTTGAGGATGAGAGCTCCGAAGCGCCATTACCGACCAATTTGTTACTGTCACTTGTAAATGCAACGAATTCGGAAGGCTTCATATCCGCCCCTCTTGAGGCCAGCCGGCCGGCTGCGGTTGTTGTTCTGGGGCGATGACAAGAATCGGTCGTGCATTAAACCAAATTCATGTGCTTTCCATCAGGTAATTGTAAAGTACTTAGCATGTGCTTTGTTTTGTTTATTTTGTGTGTGGTGGTGGTGGGGGGGGGGGACACAAGCGCGACCATTATCAGGCTATCGGCAAGCCATCCATTATTGTAAATGACCCGTTTGAGGTTGTTATTCTGTTTCTAGTGTGAAATTTGGCAATAAAAGGGAAAAAATAGTGGGGAATATTGCTGTGAGAGGCACGAAAAAGGCAAAAACAACAACAGCTATTCATCATTATCATTGTCCTTGTTCCGGATATACGGTGCGAAGCCGGGTTGTTCATCACAGCAACAATAGTGTGTTACTGTTCACAGGCTTTTTTAGAGCAGGTTCGAGTATTTCCAGAGCAAGAAAACACGTTTTCCTGTATAACGCATGTCAAGAGAACGACTCATTCAGTGTCTTCAGTTCAAACACACAAAATGAAGGCGTCCTCCTGCCGGCACCGTCAGCTCCAGCGTTCTCTTAACCGGTTGACTTCACATGAACACGGACTTTAACAATTTGAAGGTATTTCTTCACACCAGGTGGAAGGATTCTGCAGCCTGGAACGTCAGGCGTCTTTATCTCCAAAGAGACCTGATATTGTTACCGATGCAATCATTTTAGCAGTTTAACTAATTAACTGTGTCAAAAGATGTGTCCTTGCGGGCGTCCGGGTGATGTGGCGGTCTATTTCGTTGCCTACCAACTCAGAGATCGCCAGTTCAAATCCCCGTGTTGCCTCTGGCTTGGTTGGGCGTCCCCATAGACACAATTGGCCTTGTCTGCTTGTCTGTGTCCTGGTCGCTGCACTAGCGCCTCCTCTGGTCAGTTGGGGCGTCTGTTCCAGGAGGGGAGGGGGGAACTGGGGGGAATAGCGTGAGCCTCCCACGCGCTACATCCCCCTGGCGAAACTTCTCACTGTCAGGTGAAAAGAAGCGGCCTGTGACTCCACATGTATGGGAGGAGGCATGTGGTAGTCTGCAGCCCTCCCCGGATCAGCAGAGGGGGTGGAGCAGCGAAGAGTGGGGTAATTGGCCGGATACAATTGGGGAGAGAAAGGGGGGGGTGTATCCTTCTATGAAGAGTTTTTTTCTCATTCGGTTTGAAGTTTTCTGCATTGAACTGTGCAGGTCCTAAAATCCGTCATATGCGTATTGACTGTATTGTTGTAATGTTTAACAAACAATATAGCTAGACAACAAACCAACAACAGGGTTCTGAACACCGCTTTCACTTTAACCGAACACAGTGAATGACCGCCCGACACCACATCAACATCCTGAACGTCTAAGTCAGTGTTTCTCAACCCGGTCCTCAAGGAACCCCTATCCAGCAGGTTTTCATTGTAACCCTGCATGGGTAGCCCTGCTCGTACTTACTCGACCAATCATCTCGCAGCACTTCATTATGCAAGGTGTGCAACGTCTGACAAAATTCATTGCTGATTGGTTGAATAACTGCAAACTGGTACCTATTCAGGGTTGCAAAGAAAATATGCAGGATAGGGGGTCCTTGAGGACTGGGTTGAGAAACGCTGGTCTAAGTTATCATTTGTGGTGTTGCAGTGATAACAGAATGCATCAGAGTGGATCAATAAAATACCATTTGTGCGACTGTTTCCATTAGCTGCTTAGTATTGCATCGGATCTTCACTACAGTACTATTAGACAAAGATGTGCAGTGGACTTCCGGCTTGGGCGTCCCTACAGACACGATTGGCCGTGTCTGCGGGTGGGAAACTGGATGTGGATATGTTTCCTGGTCATTGCACTAGCGCCTCCTCTGGTCGGTCGAGGCGCCTGTTTGGGGGAGGGGGAACTGGGGGGGGGTAGCGTGATCCTCCCACGCAGTACGTCCCCCTGGTGAAACTCCTCACGGCTGGCGACTCCCCCGGATAGCATCCGGATGTGGGCCACTTCAGGCGATGGTGCAGCACTGGCGGCCTTCTTCTGGCCCTGACAAAATGGATGTGAGCCTGAAGTGGCCCTCATGTATAATAGCAAATGTGGCCCCAATATGCCCAATCAAATGTGGGCTTTTTGGGCAAAGATGCGTTGCTCTGGGCAACACGTCATCTGGATGTGACCCTGGAGTGGCCCGTGTGGTGAATGGTGAATATGGCCCAAATATCACAAAACAAATATGGGCCACCTTGGGCAAATATGTGGCACATGCAGCATTGCTATGGCTTGGTTCTGGACCAGATCTGGCAAACAGGAGCGGACCGCCCAGGCGCCGTCATTCCACGCGGTATGTGGGCCGGATGAAAGTGTCGGGTGTGGGACGGGTCCGGGCCACAGTAATTTTGCTATCTGGGCCACACGTATCGGAGGAGGCATGTGGTAGTCGGCAGCCCTCCCCGGATCAGCAGAGGGGGTGGAGCAGTGACGGGGACGGCTCGGAAGATTGGAGCAGTTGGCCGGGTACAAACTGGGGAGAAAAAGGGGGGATTTCCCCCCCCCCCAAAAAAAAAGATGTGCGGTGGTGTCAGCAAAAATGCTACATAACTAGATAATATCATTTACATGTTTTCCATATTCATTTTTTAGTTTTCCTAACTGTATCAAGTTGAAAAACAGTTTTTGGCCCTTTTAGTAACCCAATAAAAGACACCCCTGCATTTGTTTCCCAGTGAAGACCACCGAATACCTCCAGCAGCAAACGTTGATTTCATCAGGAACACTGTTAAACTCCAGTTAAGAATAGCGTGGCTGCAAGAAACCCTTTCACTTTCTCCCTTTAAGTGCAGCGAATGACCCAAACCAGGCCTGAAACAACACATTCGCCTAACAGACCGACTTAAATTCAAATGTTAGCCACCAAACTTAACAACTGTCATTAAATTAAATGCCCGGGGACCTCGTAGGAACCACTACTCGTCAAACAAAAATCAAATGAAACCAGTGTTGGGGTCCCACCGGGGCGGGGGGGGGGTTTACTGTTTAAAAGTCTTGGTTTTACTCTACACCTAATTAGTTCCTGCATAACCTGCCGCCACCTAACAGCTGTAGGGCTCTTTTACACCAACTGCATGTACTCTGTCAGGTATACTGCTGAGGCCGAGGCCCGAGAGCTGCACACGGGCTAAGTTGAGTCCTGCAGAGAAAGAGGGCGCTGCCGTGTTGCATGTATTCGCCATTTGTCAGATGAGTGAGTCCATTCATCTCCATAATAAATGATGTAATTGTCCTTTAGGAGGAAATAACGGTGAACCGACAGAGTGATTATAATGGGGGGGAGACGAGAAATTAGAATAACAATTGGGGGGAAAGGGTGAGAAGGAATCGGATGACGTGGTAAAGAATGGCACGCTTCTGCCCCTAATTAAATGTCATCCAGCCGTTTCCATCATTACGATATTAAAGTTGCTTTAAATGGTAACACAATACTGCTATTTATAGCTGAAAACATTTATACATGTGTGTGTGTTAGGGCTAGAGAGAGAACGAGAGTTTGAGTGATGGCTGCAGGGTCGCCATTCTCTTATTTACAGTCAGAGCAACGGGAGATGCTCAGTATGGTGCCCAGTATGAAGCACAGGCCCGGGGGGGGGGTCCCTGGAGGGGGGGGATCCCTGTGGGGGGGGGGACCCCTGTTGAGCTGCTGATATGTGCTTCACCCTTGTTGACCAGAGAAGACAGTTTAAAGGGAGCGCGCCTCAACACTGCGTGATGGGTTTTTAAGGAAAAGAATTGCAATGGAAGTTGTGAGTCTGTATTTGCGTCAAATTGTTTTGCTCAGTATTTTAAGCCCACAAAACGATTTTTTTCCCCCACATATGAACTTGATTTTGGAGAGAAATGTATTGCCGTGCAAAGAGTCGTTAATTTTGACTAAACGAACATTATTTTTGTGCTCAAGTTCACGTGCACATCTGCTGATGTCCACATCTGTGCAGGATTCTGACCTCTGCATGACTCCATGTAGCTTCTGCACACACGGTCTCATCCGGTCTCGCTCGACATCCCCTGCGCTGTACGCTCTCAAAGTTTTGGCTGCGTGCGCAGCGTTGCAACATCAGAGATGGACTAGGTAGTCTCTGATTGACTGATTTGATTCTCCAGTTAGATCACTAGTTGGAACAGGAAGAAGCGGGTAATTTGTAGAAAAATGTCATCTAGCAGCTGAACAGCCCCGCTGAAACAGCACACCGCAGCCACCGGTGAGCGCTTAATACATCGCTGATCACACGACTATTTCTGATGAACCCCTCATGAAGTACAGGTCATAGTCAATACTTACTAGTGTATCATAAGGACAACCAATCAAATGATCCAGAAATATAACTACTTGCCAAAAATAGTCAATGCTTGAAATGTGAATGCATTCAGAATATTAATGTACCCCGGATATTAGGTAAATTGGTTTTTTTGAACTCTCTAAAGAAATCCGGTGATTGCCCCTGACAGCACTGTGTTAATGCAGTATATCTGGATATCAGCAGTAGCACCCTGCTGTGTGTAGACACAGTTAAGAAGAGTCTAAACCCCTACCAAACATAGACCTCTCAGATCCTTGCACGTAGATTGGTGTCTAAAAAAAGTTTGAGTCTTTCTTTTCTCCAGTTATACAGGGTGTCTCTGTTCTTAAGCTCATCAGAACTTGCCTTCGCTTTCCCGTGGTAGGTTGGCCAGGCAGCACACTGTTGAAACTACCTACTTCTGAGGCAAACTACCTACTTCTGAGGCATTCCAGTACATCTGAAAGAGACGTTACCACAGCACAACCGCACAACCATGAGGGGGGAAAAAAGACCCATTTTAATCCTGTTTGGTATGCCATGGATGCATGAAAACCAGTGTGTAATTCGCTCCACTTTTGGTAGCCACATTTCTCTTCTGGGCCGACCAAATGTCTCAATTTGACCGGGGCCGTCCCAGTTTCAAGCTGTGCATCCCGGTGCCCGTAGAAATCTCTGAAATATACAAATATGTCCAGGTTTCAGCAAGCCCCCCCAACCCCCCCCCCAAAAAATACCCGGCTTTCATGAGAACGTCAGAAAAAACAAAACAGCCAAGCCCACACATCCCACCAGCAATCACACTGAAGGCAAACTAACACCTCCCACCTGTCGCTTATTACTTTATAGAGGTGTCAATCAGAATCCGCTGTCTGGTTGTCATGATAATGGTCCCTGCTCTGAGGTGGCAGGTGATTAAGGGGAGAACATTCAAGTCCTAGGAGGGTCCATGTTATCTGCCATGCTGAAGAAAAGTGCCCTTTCAATAAAGAATCAGTAAAGACTTTTGTTTAGATGAAATCAGGTCTGCTGAATGCTGCAGTGACGAACAATCTTTGAAGCAGCAAGTTCACGGTGAACTATGGATACCGACTACCTACAGGCCGAGCTAACTAGCACTAATGTCAGCTAGTGACTTCTTATTCAGAGGGACCGTGCCCTGTCATACATCAAATTCACCTAACTGGTCACCATTCAACATTACTGAAGACTCCTGTGACAAGTAGAACCTACTTATGATTATTTCCCCTAACCGTTTTGTCATGCATAGGGCTGCCCCCTCATAGCCAACTAGCCGTGAGGCCCTTGGTATACTTAAGTTTCATTGGTTGAGTAGTCACTTTCTTTCTCTTTTTTCTTTTGTTTAGCTCCACGAGGCACAGGATTTTCAACAATTCCCTTGTGTTTGAATAGTCATGGGAGACAGGTGACACTAGCGTGCTGGGGGTTTTCTTTTGCGCAGTAGAAAAGTGTTGTACCGTTGCAGTGATCAGCCTGTGCTTTCGCCTCTGGGAGCACTTCTAAAAACAGCGGTTGACTCAAGCTGAGATCACTCAGGACCACGAAGCTGGCTTTAATTCTACAAAGCCGAAGATAAAAACATCTTTGGTGTAGAGGCACGTCAAATTTTACAAGGATGACTCGTATAAATTGATGCGTAAACCGTCCAATCGACAGTTTACTTATCACAGCACAATGTGCCCCACTCCAGCGAATAGCTGACTGTGGTTCTGGAAGGTTTATAGTCAGCAATGGTGATGGACAGGTTGACGGACGAGATCAAGCAGGGGTCTCCGTGGACTATGATGTTTGCAGATGACATTGTGATCTGTAGTGAGAGTGGGGTGCAGGTGGAGGAGAGCCTGGAGAGGTGGAGGTATGCACTGGAAAGAAGAGGAATGAAGGTCAGTAGGAGCAAGACAGAATACCTATGCGTGAACAAGAGGAAGGACAGTGGAAGGTGAGGATGCAAGGAGTAGAGGTGATGAAGGTGTATGAGTTTAAATACTTGGGGTCAGCTGTTCAAAGTAACGGGGAATGCGGAAGAGAGGTGAAGAAGAAAGTGCAGGCAGGGTGGAGTGGGTGGAGAAGAGTGTCAGGAGTGATGTGTGACAGAAGGGTATCAGCAAGAATTAAAGGGAAAGTTTACAAGATGGTTGTGAGACCAGCTATGTTGTATGGTTTGGAGACAGTGGCACTGACGAAAAGACAGGAGGTGGAGCTGGAGGTGGCAGAGGTGAAGATGATAAGATTTTTGTTGGGAGTGACAAAGGACAGGATTAGGAACGAGTATATTAGAGGGACAGCTCAGGTTGGACGGTTTGGAGACAAAATGAGAGGCAAGATTGAGATGGTTTGGACATGTGTGGAGCAGAGATGCTGGGTATATTGGGAGAAGGATGCTGAATATGGAGCTGCCAAGGAAGAGGAGAAGAGGAAGGCCAAAGAGGAGGTTTATGGATGTGATGAGGGAGGACATGCAGGTGGCTGGCATGACAGAGGAAGATGCAGAGGACAGGAAGATATGGAAATGGATGATCCACCCCTAATGGGAGCAGCCAAAAGTAATGGTCGTAGTAGTAGTAGTAGTTTCAACATAAGATTCTAAAATGTAAATGATAATTGGCTATATTTCACGCTGAGCAAAAGACAAAATAGATGTGTGGCAAAGCTGCAAATGAACCAGGAATTAGGAATTAGGATGCACATTATGCATGTGCATTCTGTGTCCTGGTTTCCCGATTTTGAGAATCTGGTCACCCAATTCTCCACGTAAAATCAAGAGATCTCATCCATCAGGTTGAGTCGACACTCAACCACTGCTCTTTGTATTTGGTGAGGCAAGTTGATACCAACAAGCTGCTGCTTTAATAATTTAAGGAATGTATGCTGCAAATATCCAGGATACAATGCCTTGTCTAACAAAACTATGTAATGGGTGTGCCTCTGGGAAACATGAAAATGAGGCTGATCTCTAAGCATCTTCATTGCTGATACAGTATTTAATAAATGCTCAGGGCCTCAAAAGGGTCATTTACATTTGTGGTTTACTAATTTGTTTTCCTGGGGCCCATATTTTCAAAACTGAAACTCTCTTGGCTCACAGCCCATGTACATCTAATTTGAAATCGCAACACTGCATACATCTTAAGTTTGATTGGCTTTCTGAATTCACCAGTAATGAGAGGTTATCATTTTAATTGCTGCGATACTGAGTTGAAAATGGAGTGGTTTCTTTGATGGGCATGTTTAGCCGCAACTCAACGCAATTACTCAATTGATAAAATATAAGGAGCGTGATGATACAATCCAGAGAGTACAGGGGGAGGTGCAAAGAATTTGGCTTAGACATTATATACAGTTATATAGATGCCTGGGAGAGATGGGGCAAATCAACAAATTGTGAGGGTGGGGTACTCAGTTGGAGCAGATAACCTGCTAGTGACCCAACACACAAGCGCCACAGTGCTTAGGTTCACAAAATGTGGTGCTGCCTCTAGCTCGCTCAGCAGGGCATTTGCGGGGAGCACAGTTACTCCTGGCTGGAGAGCCAGTAGGGGTAATTTGTCGTCCTGTTGAAGTTAATGACTCCTCCTGAACTTGAGACACTTATATAATTTTGGGTGGATCTGGGGGATATAGTGTAAACCTCTGCACATATGACATTCCCTGGAGAATTCTGCAGCTGGCAGGTGAAAAGGAGCAGTCATCTGGCTTCACTAAATTGGAGGACAGAAGTGGAAGTCCTCGCTCTCTCCAACCGCCATAGTGGCGGTACAGTGGTGGAGCCTTAGGTTAGGAGGGAACGTGGCAAATTGAAATGAAAATGAGCGAATATACCCCAAAAATATAAAAATTTGAGGGAAGGGATTTGACATGGATGATCAGGATCGCTTCACTTCTGTCATTTTATTCAATGACCTTAACAAACGAGTCCTAAAGGTGGGCCAGTAGGCTTGACCTTAAGTGAGAGAGGTTCATATACGGACCTAACCATAACCCTGACCCTAACGCTAATTTTGAAATCAATTTAATTGGATCAATGACATGAAGTCCTGGGGATATCAAATGCTAATCTGAGAACGACTCTTACTTGCAGAAGTCAGGAGGACTGTACAGGCTCATTTCAAAAGAAAAAGAGAGGAATTGGTGGGGGAGGGAGGGAGGGAAGTATCAGAGTAGATAGATTCTGTGGGCTTAGAGATGAAAGAAAATGCTTTGCAGGGAGGAGGTCTGCCATTGTTTGTCTGCTTTTTTGTTGTTGCTAGTATACTGTAGCCGTTTGAATTACTCACCAGACACACTGGGCTGAATTGCATAGTTAAAAAGAAAGGATTGAAAGACGAACAGAACAACAGAAATACAGCCGAGAGGAGTCTGTTTGAAAAAGACATGATGAATCTTGATAGCTGTCATTACCCCGAGTTCCTTGGGAAAAAAATCTGGCTGTTGCTTTTGATCGCTCTCTCTCTCTCTCTCTCTCTATTTTTAAATTGTGTTTTACCCCCCCCCCCCTTTTCTCCCCAATTGTATCTGGCCAATTACCTCACTCTTCCGAGCCGTCCCGGTCATTGCTACACCCCCTCTGCCAGTCCGGGGAGGGCTGCAGACTACCACATGCCTCCTCCTCTACAGCTGTCCTTAAGTGAGCTGTAGCGGACAGCTACAGCTGCCTCTTTTCACCTGACAGTGAGGAGTTTCACCAGGGGGACGTAGCATGAGAGAGGATCATGCTATTCCTCCCAGTTCCCCCTCCCCCCAAACAGGTGCCCCGACCGACCAGGGGAGGTGCTTGTGCAGCGACCTGGACACATACTCACATCTGGCTTCCCACCCTCAGACACAGCCAACTGTGTCTGTAGGGACGCCCGACCAAGCCGGAGGCAACAGCGGGATTTGAACTGGGATCCCCGTGTTAGTAGGGAACGGAACTGACTGACTGCCATGCTACGCTACCCGGATGCTCTCTCTTTGGGGTCACATTAAAGAATCCCCAAGCTGGCTTTTTTCCCCACCTTTGAAACATTGCTAAAATCCTATGTCTTTCCAATTGTTGATGCTGAGACCCTTATTCATGAGTTTATTCATCCAGGGTAGATTATTTCTGTCCTTTTCTCTGCCTTGCCCTACATTAGCATCAAGAAACACTAGCTGGTACAGAATGCTGTTAGAAAGTTGGACCATCTTACTCGCATCTATCAAGGCCTACTTTCACCGGCTTTCTATCCATGCTAGATCTGTCTTTAAAGTGCTAACGTGTAAAATACTATACTACTAATCTGCACCCTCCGTTCCCAAGGCTCTGGCCTTCTGTCCTGTCCCTAAACCAAGAAGAAGTCAGCAGATTACAGAGCGTTTTCCTACCGCATCCCTTTCTTTGGAGTAGTTTCCTGTTGCCGGCAAAGAAGCGAATCCATTATTTTCCCCCAATTCTAAAAACCAACTTGTTTTCATTTATCAGTGAGCATTTACCTCGGAGTTGGTCAGCTTTTATTTTGAGCCTGAATACCACCTCCCTTGGAGGCTCGGTTAGTCCTTCTAGTTAGCACTAACGGGTAGGTCCTGTCAAGTCAGTGATCTAAAGCTGTCGACACATGATGAGTGGTGTGAGCAGGGCAGCTAGTCCTGACAGCTGAACATTACACTGTCAATTCTCACAAGTATACTTCAAAAAACAGGAAGGCGATCACCTCGGGAAAAGCAAGTAAATGAACTTAACTGTGTCAAGTTATGTGAAATAACTTCACCTGCTGCTAGCTCCAGGAAGTCTTTTCAATTTCCTTCATTTTGTTCACCTATTTTCATTCACAACAAAATAAAATAAAATCCAAAAAATCAAATGGATGAAGCAAACTTGATCGCAAATGAATCAAATGAACAAGAAAGTCACTTGTTCACAAACTGATCGAATGAATGAAATGACTCTCGTTCACTGGTTTGTCTCTTTTTTGAAGCGGTGCATGGCTCTATTGAGTAGAGGCTAGTGGACGTAGTAAAAAACACGTCTGTGCCGTCTTCCACTATGTCTCCCAGGGGCACGGCTCTGCTGCTGACCCTGTGTCTCACTGCTCCTGTTTTATTGGTTTAGTGTGCTGTACTGTTTGTTTTATGGTCTGTTCCATTGTCATATTGTTTTATTGTTTTATTCTCGACCGCCGTGAACCTCTCCACTACTTTTGTCCACTCTGGCAGTTTTATTAACTATACCTAATGCTGGCAACGCTGAAGTTTGGACTGCCCAGTCAGGGGTGTAGCACAAAAATTCTGGGCCCTATACATAAACAGTCTCTGAGGGCCCCTTTTTTTCTTTTGTCTCTCACGCATCACTTTTTTGAGTTCTAGCACACTGTATATTGTTTACAATCACAGTACATTAATGTTTTAACCTAACTTAACTATCTTGCAGTGATTGAAAACATGGCTGTGTGCTTGTGCTTGTGTCAGCAGTCACTCGCGACAGGACTAAGCTGCAGTGAGAGATGCTCAAGAGGGGCGGGCTAAATCATTTTGCACCTTTTGTAAGGGGTGAGAGGGGTCTCAGAGAGCCGCCGCTATTTTCTTTAAGTCCCTCAACCGATGTATGAGCCAGTTTTAACTGAAGTTATGATACTAATGAGTTAGAAATAAACATTTGCAAACCAGAACAAACTTTTAATTCCAGGCTTCCCGAGCCTCCCCCCACCTTTCTAGGCCCTGGTAGCCCCCCCCACACACACACACACTACGACGCTGCTGTACCCAGTCCCCCGTTATTACCTACTTCTGGGGGTTTTTGCTCTCCTTCAGGAATAAAGCAAACGGTTTGAACACAGCGATAATCTTACCTCCCCCCCCGCCGCCCCCCAGTGGCCTCCTAAGGAGAAGGAAGAAACAAAATGTTAAGAAGCGAGGCTCCAGAGGAGGAATTAGAAACCAGCTAAGGGGACGGGAAGCCGTGACCCTTTTCCGGTAATCACTTTATCGAACATGAGATCCCTTAACAAGCTGGATGAGGTAATACTTTGAGTCAAACGTAAGGAGGATTTTGGACGCAATAATTCGATCTGTTTTACTGCGACATGGTTAATGGATATACTACAATCAAAGCAGACAAGAGATAAGATCCGTCCATCCATCCATTTTCTGAACCGCTTATCCTTACTCAGGGTCACGGGGATGCTGGAGCCTGTCCCAGCAGTCATTGGGCAGCAGGTGGGGAGACACCCTGGACAGGCTGCCAGGCCATCATAGGACCCACACACACCCATTCATACCTAGGGACACTTTAGTACAGCCAAATCACCTGACCTACATGTCTTTGGACTGTGGGAGGAAATCGGAGCCCCCCCGGAGGAAACCCACGCAGACACGGGGAGAGCATGCAAACTCCACACAGAGGACGACCCGGGATGACCCACCAAGGTTGACTATACCCCGGGGCTCGAACCCAGGGCCTTCTTGCTGTGAGGTGACTGCGCTAACTACTGCGCCACCGTACCACCAAGAGATAAGATAAAATCATGAAAAACCGTTGGCGGTGGGCTTTGCATTTTTTGTTGTTGATAAAAAGCGGGCAATACATTTCACTTCACTGTCTTTGAACAGACATGCTCAGGAGACTGAGATTCCGGTGGTATATTTAGACCCTTTTATTTACCCTGTGAGTTTGTGCAGCTCACCATTATTTTGGTGTATGTTCCAGGTCCCAGTAGTGAGGAAGCAGCTGAGCGCATATCAGAGAGTTTGAACAGCAAGCTCGCGCGATCAGATGATCAACCAGTATTCATTCAGAGGGATTTCAGCATGCTCTCCTTAGCAGTACACCTCCCAACTTTACGCAGGTTGACCGTCCAACTCGTTCGTCACACATTCTTGACTGCTGTTATGGCAGCATTGAGGATGCATACAAGGCAATATGCAAATCTCCCGTTGGTAAATCAGACCATGATACTGTAACCATCACGGATGAACAGACTCGCTAGCCCTTGGTCGGACCCTTTAGTCGACTGGTTAACGTAGTCGTCCGTGGTGCGGGAGACCCGGGTTCGCGTCCTGGCTGCGGCGGATTCCCGGCCGCCCCCCCCCCCCCGAATTCATCCACGGACTGCCCAAGTACAGACTACACGTGAAGTAAACCCCATCATAAAGATAATCAAAGTCTGAGGCAGAGAACGTGAGGATAAGCTAAGGGGCTGTTTTACGCCGGATCACGAGTCCCAGTGGCCCCCCCCCCCCATGGCTGTGTGACAAGTTGAAATGGTAAATGCATGTGTGATAAGTCAAGCCGCACTTTAAAGTTAATAATATAACCGGTTATTTTCTTGCCCGGTGCGGGATTCGATACGAGGTGTGCCGCACCACAAGGCGACATCACTAACCGCTCGGCTAAGGGGTCAGACCTGTTAACTAGGGGCTAACGTGTCTTATTAGTAGTTTACAGTCGTCACCCTCTCCCGGAAGCGCGCCCTCCCGCTTTGTTCTTCCCGCGCTCCGAAGAGACTTATGAGGATCTGCACACTTCCGGATCCCACCGCTGCCACCAATGTAACCGGTTATTTTCTTGCCCGGTGCGGGATTCGATACGGGGTGTACTGCACCACAAGGCGACATCACTAACCGCACGGCTAAAGGGTCAGACCCCTTAGCTAGGGGGCTAACGTGTGTTATTAGTAGTTTACACAAGTATGACGAAGCAGTTAACAAGGAGATAAAAACTCAATAAGCTAACTTTCTAAAAAGGGTTAAAAACAAAGGGTTACAAACGGTAAAAGCGCATTTTGATACAAGTGTTATAAAGTATTTGATTTGTTTAAATGTTAAGTTATTTTTCTAAATTCACAATGCGAGAATCTGTGGTCTGATCTGCGACAGAGTGGTTTTGATCTGGCAGGCTGAGATCGATTGCTTCTGTCTCCACCCGCTACCCAGTCCTAGGGGAATTCGCGGTAATTTGCTCATCCCAGTAAAAGTACCCGTTGAGGAAATACCCGTCTTATCACTTTCGTGATTATTTCACCCCTTTTCCAGGTATGTTGTGGATTATAAACTGTCAATGTGACTTTAGTGACTTGCTAACATGTTAAAAATGTTCAAAGATTGTTATTGTGGCATTCTGAGTAAATTAGAGCCGAATTCTGTCGAGAGTAGTTAAGTGGCTGTGTGTGAGAGAGAGAGCGCCCCCTGCTGTGTCACAACGCAAGCTGTTGTTTTGCCGAGCGCTGACGCCATTTTGTGCTGATACCGTGAACGTTACTGCGGCTTAAATACGGTGTGTACGGTCTACTTTTCTGCTTACCTGCAGGTATTTTGTTTTGTAAATTGTTATATATATTTGCGAAGAACTGATTCCAGTAAAAATACTCGTTGAGGAAATACCCGTCTGATCACTTTCGTGATTATTTCACCTGTAGAGGAGCTCAAGCAGGAGTCGTGACAACTTTCTCTTTCGGCTACACAACGTGCACCGTTTATTCCTTCCACCATTACAACAGCAGCAAAAAACCCGCGCAGCGGAAGTGCGTCACTGTAAACCCGAACCGAGGAAACAGCAGCTGTAAACTAACGTTCCTACCAGCTCAATAAGGGGAATTATGTAGCCCCATAACCACTACACACCCCCTTTTTCAGGTATGTTGTGGATTATAAACGGTTAATGTGACTTTAGTGACTTGCTAACCGGTTAAAAATGTTCAAAGATTGTTATTGTGACATTTGGAGTAAATTGGAGCCGAATTCTGTCGAGAGTAGTGAGCGGCTGTGTGAGAGAGAGCGCCCCCTGCTGCGTAACGAAGAAACCTGTTTCGCCGAGTGCAGACGCCATTTTGTGCTAATGTGACTATTATTGTGTACGGTCTGCTTCCCTGCTTTGTTCTCTATGCCAACAATAAAGGTATTTGTGATTCTGAGCTGTCATCTTCCATTCATCCTGATATGAGTTTGGTCACCTTCAACAGGAGTCTTTAACTTGGGCCCATAAAAAGAGGTCAAGTGGCCCAACGAACGTTGAAGTGAGCTAATCTCTCTCTTTCTCTTTGTCTTGTCTTTTTCCTCAGGCTCAGTGTCCCTTAGTGTATTCCTGGTGTCTGTTGCGTTGACAGTATGTGCCATTTGGCTGGTGGCTCTATGTGGCGTCTGTACCTGGTGTCAGCGTAAACTGGTAAGTGACGGTGCTTTTCCATGCAGTGAGAGATGTCACCAAAAAAAGGGAAGACCTTTATAGTTCACTCATTTGCTCACACGCATTCAGTCATTTTGGACAGTTTGACATTGTCTGCAAAATGTGTTTTTTTTTTTTTTTGGAGTGTTACCTTAGTGATGAAATGATACGACTTCATTTGAAAAACACTGTCAGCTTCCGGTCTTTAGGTAGTTTTTCCTGTCCTGATAGTAGTGACTATGGAGTTTTGAAAATGTAAACCCAAACGAACAAACCAAAGCAAATACGCTAAGGGCTATTGTCCATGGCAAAAAAAAAACAAAACATAACCTTTGCACCTTTGCCTTTGTGATAAGATCTCTTGACCATATTATGTTCAAGGTCAAGAGAAAAGTTCAGTGCTTTTAACTTCCTCTGAAATTTGTCTTCGATATTTTATACGCCATACATTCTGGTTCATGGTCAACCTAACTGATTGAATTTAGTGTTCACGTTAACATGCACATTCATCCAGAATACATGCACGCACACACACACACACACACACACACACACACACACACACACACTTGAGTGCCATACACTTGCTTTGGGCTGCCCCTTACAGAAGAAATGCTATAATAAGCATGTGTAATTGACAGAGAGAAAGACAACACACACAACACACACACACTGGGGTTTCATAATCATACATGCACATCACATGTATACATGTGTATGTACCATGAGTACGTACACATCTGTTTTTGTGAGGTAGATGCTCTGTTGCATTCTGATTTGTTGTTCAAGGCTATTTCCCCCCAAGAAATAACAACCAAGCAAGTTTTTGATTTATATAATCACATATGGCATAGCGATAATGAGACGACATATGCCCAGTTTCATTGACTGAAACTGTAAACAGCTGTCGTACGTAAGTAGAGAAAGATCATTTGAAATGAGACTATCAAATTACCCCTAAACTGCTACACAGTCTCAGAGTGAGTAGAAAGCATCGCTTTTCTTTTAAACTCCTTTCGGCTTTTACTGTGGTGTTGCTTATTTATTTTACTTATTGTTTTGTCTGTATGTACTAACCTGAGCAAAATCTATCTATCTATCTATCTATCTATCTATCTATCTATCTATCTATCTATCTATCTATCTATCTATCTATCTATCTATCTATCTATCTATCTATCTATCTATCTATCTATCTATCTATCTATCTATCTATCTATCTATCTATCTGTCTGTCTGTCTGTCTGTCTGTCTGTCTGTCTGTCTGTCTCTATTGAATGAATGAATGAATGCCTTTATTTGTCATTGCACAGCTGTACAACGATGTTAAGTGCAACTCCCCAGTGGTACAAACAAGATAAAAAAATGGGCAAAATACAAATAGACACACATTTGCAGCACAATCAGCATATAGATAATGTGTGCATACGTGTAAAAACAAGTGTAGTATCTATTACACAAGATAAATAGTCTGTGTATTGCACTAACCTGAGTCAGCGTATTTTATTGCACGTGCCAAAATGTACAGGTGTTATTGCACAGTTTCAGGATATTATTGCAACCTTACACTTGTTAAGTGAGCAGGTTTGCTATAGACTGGTCCATTTTGATGACAAGCTGCAACATTCCTACTGAAATATTCATATCTGGAGAGTTTTCCCTAACTTAAATATGAAACCCTGAGAACTTTGTCCGTTTCTGCAAGTCTCACAAAAGTTTTTGTGCTTTTGTTTTGTTTTGTTCCTTTGCTCTGTGACATTTTCCAAAGTGGTCTTAGGAAAAGCGTTCTAAATCACCTCTTTCCTTTTGTCTCCTCCATCCCTGGCCACAGAAGGTGCATCGTCCTCTTCATTTTTTTTGTCCTACTGTTCGTCACCCAGTCCCTTCTCTACAACCGCGGGAATCCCAACACGCAATGCAATGTCGTAGAACACGCAGCACACTGTAGAAGGTGAAGGTGGCGCATGAGAAGTTGCGATATGCATTCTGCAGGGAATTAAATACTGCATGGAATCAGTCTGAGGAAAAATGATCTCTTGGCAAATGACCGTTAATCACAGAGATCATTGAATGAATCTCCTCGTCCGTTTTCGACTGACACGCCTCTGAACTCTCAACATATATCAATTAAAAAAGATTTTTAGAAAAAAACTGACGTTTTGTCTCCCCTGTTCTCTCTATATTTTACATGCTCTAAAGGATTATATGAGGCGTCCGGGCAGCATAGCGGTAAATTCCATTGCTTACCAACATGGGGATCGCCGGTTCGAATCCCCCTGTTACCTCCAGCTTGGTTGGGAGTCCCTACAGACACAATTGGCCGTGTCTGCAGGTGGGAAGCCGGATGTGGCGTGTGTCCTGGTCGCTGCACTAGCGCCTCCTCTGGTCAGTCGGGGCGCCTGTTCAAGGGGGAGGGGGAACTGGGGGGGAATAGCGTAATCCTCCCACGCGCTACCTCCCCCCTGGTGAAACTCCTCACCGTCCGGTGAAAAGAAGCGGCTGGCGACTCCACATGTATCGGAGGAGGCGCGTGGTAGTCTGCAGCCCTCCCCGGCTCGGCAGAAGGGGTGGAGCAGAGGCCAGGACGGCTCAGAGAGCGGGGTGATTGGCCAGGTACAATTGGGGGGAGAAAAAGGGGGAATCAAAAGAGATTATATACCCGGTCAGTGAGAGCAGCTTTGACACAAAGGGTAGAATTTTTGTGGCAATCCTTGCCGTTTTAAACCGACTACCCATAACAGACAATACAGAATAGAGGAAGTAAATGTTCTTTCAAAAATGTTGATAGAACATTTGCACTTCTTTTATTTGCATGTATACATTATATGATTTCCTGTATATATTTTTTCCCCTCTACAACAGCATCCCGTGCCTTACGATGCAGACGTGATCATGAAAAATAAATGACTTGGGCTATTGTGGTTAGGTGGTAGGTGTGCAACGGGCTTCTTTGGCTCCCTCGTTGACCTTGAGTATGAATGGCCCGTGGTGTGGTGGGTGAACAGTGGTACGCTTAAGCAAGCATGGGAGGCGAGGGATGCGTTGTATGTTTGGCCATGATGGCATAAATGACTAGAATCCCGTAGCGAGTTCTGTAAACATGGCTTTGTGCCCTGAGCAGTATGCGTGGCATGCCTGCTTGCCGCCAGAGTCCCATGCTAATGTTTCATATGCTAATGAGCCTCACTCCAAGCTGCCGACCGCTGCCTGAGCAACTGTAGCTCTTCCTGTACAGTTGATCTGCATGCATTTTCTTTTTCTTTCTGGAAACGCTTCCCCTTGTTTTCTCGCTCTTGCCCTCTTTTGTTCTACTTTCTCTGTCTCTGTTTCTGTCCGTCGGGCTCAGTTTTCTGTCCCTCTCTCCCTTCTGTCCTCCTGCCTCCCCCTCACTCTTCCTATGTAGGGGCACTTGAGGAGTGAGCGGTACCCACCAGCTGATAAAACATGCAGAAGCTTAGATTTGACTCTTCATTAAATGTATGCACAGGCGACCAACACAGGGATCCCGGTTCGAATCCCCCCGCGTTGCCTGGCTTGGTGGGGCGTCCCTACGGACACAATTGGCCGTGTCTGCGGGTGGGAAGCCGGATGTAGGTAGGTGTCCTAGTCGCCGCACTAACGCTTCCTCTGGTCAGTCAGGGCGCCTCCTCGGGAGTGAGGGGGAACCGGGGGGAGTAGCGTGATCCTCCCACACGCTACGCCGCCCTGGTGAAACTCCTCACTGTCAGGTGAAAAGAAGCGGCTGGCGACTCCTCATGTGTCGGAGGAGGGATGTGGTAGTCTGCAGCCCTCCCCGGATCGGCAGAGGGGAGGTGGAGCAGACGGCTTAAGAGTGGGGTAATTGGTCAGATACAATTGGGGAGAAAAAAAATGTATGCGTAGCCATTAGAGTAGGATGGAGGGTAAGCGGGCATACGTGCTAGCTGGCTGGCCCCTCTTCTAGAACGTCCCGCCAGACCCGCGAAATGTGTTTACAACTGATAAAATATTTGGTAAGGGTTTCGCTCATTGTTTTGGAAGCGAGGAGGTGAGCCCTCTGAGCTCATCGGTTGTTGCTTATCTTTGTTTACCCCGGCGCTATCTTTTTCCGTGCATTTACGCCACCCTCCCTTCATCTCTCACACAGCGTGGTCTGGTTTTCCTCGGTCTCAAGGTTGCTTTATCTCCACGTCCTTGTCAGGAAGTCACTGATTTCTTTTGCTTAGGCTCACTCTCTCCTTGTTATCCCTGCTGTTATTGTGCCTCCCCCCCCCCTCCCGTAGACCTTGTCTCTTATTTTTTTTCCCATATCATCTCCTGTTTTCGCTTTTTCGTTTCAAACTGTTTTGTTAACCCTCGGTCGATCCACACGGCGCAGCCGCTACCCGTATACTCTGAAAGAGACAGGCGTCCGGTCCGAAACATGAAAAACTCATCAAAGCAACATTTACTTTTGATAGATAATTCATCAGCTATGTAGCTAATTACCCATGAATGAGGCATGGGGCCTCAGAGAGGGCGGTGGACTCGAGCAATACAAAGATCTACAGGGCAGCTATTGCACAAGGGCACAGATGAAGACGTCAGGGCTCGATCTCACGCCATTGGTTGTTTTGGGAGGAGGAGAATTGGAAGAGTACGAGAGACGAGAGTACAGGGAAAAGGGAGGGAGAAAGGCAGAGAGAGATGATGAAGGGATGGAGAAATGCTGAGAGAGAGAGAGAGAGAGAGAGAGAGAGAGAGAGAGAGAGAGAGAGATGGCTGCTGGTGGGTGTTGGTTATCTTGGTGTATGACAGACAGGGTGACAACAGGGTTTAGGAGGACCCCCTAGAGGATAGCAGCATCACATTGTTCTCAGCAGAGGGACTCCATGTCCCCCACCCCCCCCCCCCCCCGCTCTCCTCTCACATCATCCTCTGATGTTCTGACTCTGCCTCTCCATCTCATGTGACATCTTAATTCTCCGCGCCAAAATCTCTAACGGTCCTTATTTCGGATTCTGTTTGAACCCCCCCTTTGTCCTATCTCTCGTTCTCTCCCTCCCCCCCGCTCTCTCTCTCTCTCTCTCTCTCTCTCTCTCTCTCTCTCTCTCTCTCTCTCTCTCTCTCTCTCTCTCTCTCTCTCAATGTAGTCACTTCCTCCTTTCCTCCTCCTCGCTACTCTCTCAGCGTTTCTCTCATCCTCCCACTCTCTGCCTCTCTTGCATTACACCTTCCCTCCCTCCCTCCCTCCCTCCCATCCTCCTCTCTCCTGCCTCCTGAAGATTTTATGATAGTGTTTAATGATAGATAAGCTGAACTTGATAGCATATTCTTGACTGTCAGACATCTACCCTACCCCGAGTCCCTAAATTCAGTGTCTGTGTGTGAGCGTGCATGTGTGCGTGTGAGAGAGAGGAAGAGGGAGAGTGTTTGTGTACACGAGAGTACTTTTGTTTGTGAATGTGGGCAGAGATTAGGTCAGGCCCCAAGCTTTATTTGGCGTCAACAAATGTTTGATTCAAGCGTGGCGTCAGAGCTGTGACATGATAAATATACTTTATCATTAATGCCCTCCAGATGAACACAGGAAATAGAGTAGATCAGAAAAGATCAACTGTCAACAAGACGGCGAATCCCCGTCAAAGACATCTGCAAAATAAATCGTAAGCTCTACACTCGATCTAAAAGCGCCGCAATTCTTGTTTTCAAAACCTTTCTTGGTCTCCAGCATTGTAGAGTTCTTATGGAGCCAAAATGATGACCAAATATTTGTTCCTGTGATTTTATGTCGTCTACCTGTAGCTTTGTTTTGTACTCAAATTTCAAGTTCTTTGGTTGTGCACAAATTTTGCAAGGTAATGAAAAGTTTTTCAGTTTACATACTCGAGGGTCAAAAAATGCTAAAGGGTCAAAAATGCTAACTGGCTAATGCTAATTTCAGGGCTGTTAGCATTTTGTGACCCATGATCAGATCACTTTTTTTTCTCTAGCCGTGAAGTTGTCTGACAACAGAAACATGTCTTTGCCAACACCTGTATTGTGTTATACGCTGCGTTGAAACACAAAATAAGTGGTCACAGACACAAGTGAGGGCAACAGAAAGTTGTTTTTTGAACATTATAGGCGATGGGTAGAATCGATATTTACCCTGCTATGACAAAGCAGAAGTGCGTCGGCCATGTTTGTGAATAAGGTCTATTGCACAACCAGCTCAGTGTAATGTGATGTCAATTGAAAATCGACCCGATCACAAGTTGACATCAGTTCACATGAGAATGTGAATCCACTTCTGATCTGATCTCACTTCCCCACTCTATATACAAATAAACGTGCGGCATTTCACGGTGTTTCTCGGCACAAACAGAGCAATGTGGTGTACACTGTTAAGTGCCGGGATGATTGCAGTGATTTGTAAATTGGGGGAACCAAACAGACGCTGGCGAAGAAGAATGCACAACACAGAAGAGCTAACGCATCAGGCAAGAACTCTGCAGGCTATACAACCATCCTTGAAGGGGGGGGGGTTAAGAGTACATCTCCCGCCATCTTACAATGCTGTGATTGCATCTATTCTCCAATACTCTGTGAGTTGTACACATGGCCATTGTAACGCTAGTTAATGGTCATGGCAATTTGCATATGAAACTGAGCATTGTTTTCAGTAGTTTATTGTTTATAAGGGTGGGAATACCTCAGATGAGTGATGAAAGGTTTCTCTCTCAATAAACGTGTCCAGATGAACTGATTCGATTATGTGATTTCCTTACCTGGATTATTGAGCATGCATAAAGACGGACATCATTTCCGTTTGCAAAGACCAAATGCATTGTTTTTTATTTATTTATTTATAGTTTCCCCCCTTATCCCACCCTATTAACCCAATGGCATATGGCTAGAACTCTTGTTGAATAACTCCCCTGGCTCACGTTTCCACAGGAAGGAGATAGTCGTAACACCAGCTTCCTTCAAACTCGTGTCGGCTGCTTTCGCTGTTTTACACGGTGAAGCCTTGCATGGATTGCATTACCCTTAGGCCGCGAAGGAGACATAGGGAGAATGCTTTCAGTTGCTTGGCTGCAGGCGCCCGGATGGGCCAGAGGGGTCGCTGGAGAGCGATGAGTTCCCGAACACTACACCGATCTACACCCACTATCCCTTGGGTAAGGGTGGCCTAATGAATGCCTTACCCCGTGGACGCTCTGACTGTGACTGGTTACGGCGAGTCTGGGATACGAACCTCCCAGCCACATGACAAGTGGATTGCAAGAACGGCGGTTTATTCCACTCGGCCATCAGAGCGGCCATGCATTGTTTTTAACCAGCAGGAGGAAGCAATACACTTCCTGTGCCAAGTCTACCGGAAGTTAAAAGAAGAAGAAGAGGAAGTTTGCGAAGACCTTGGCGCATGGGCAAAATCAAAACAATACAGACTGGGTCTATTCCTTGGCACATTCCAGGCAAACCAAATTGCCCAATATATTTGATGCACTCGTAATATATCTCTATGGGCTTCTCAAATTGTCGGATATCATGGACCAAGTTGTTTCGTACTTTAATTTGAGAAGGCAGTCCTTCAGTGTGGCCCAAGACACATTCACGTACACACTGCTGAAAGAATGTGGCCGTATGCGGCCCAAACCACCAGTGATCGGATCTCAATGCGTCTTGGGTGCAAGCTGTCCACTTGTGATTGGATCACCCAAAACACATGTTAATGCCAGGTGTAAACAGGGCCCGTGGTTACTTAACGGGCAGCATGCCTCAGGTGGTAGAGCGGGTCGTCTAGTATTTAGAAGGTCGCTGATTCGATCCCCAGCTCCTGTGGCAAGCGTGTCGAAGTGTCCTTGAGCAAGACACTGAACCCTTAACTGCACCTGATGAGCAGGTTGCATGGCAACCTCCACCATCAGTTTATGAATGTGTGTGTGAGTCGGTGAATGAGGCATATTGACAATAAACTAAAGGATAATGATACTCCTTTTAAATCATTAGCCTACTTATTACTACTTTACATTAAGTACTATAATACTTACGGACATAGTACTCTATGAATGAATTATTATGACATTGAGTTAAAGCTACACATTCATTTATTCATCATCAGCCGCTTCTCTGGGGTCGGGTTGTGGTGGCAGCAAGCTAAGTAGGGCACTGCAGACGTCCCTCCCCCCAGCAACGCCCTCCAGCTCCTCCTGGAGGATCCCAAGGCGTTCCCAGGCCAGATTGGACATGTAGTCCCTCCAGCGAGTTCTGGGTCTACCCCGGGGTCTCCTCCCAGTTGGCCGTGCCCTCCAAAGGAAGCCTTGCCCAAGAGGCGTCCTAATCAGATGCCCGAACCACCTCAACTGGCTCCTTTCAACGCGAAGTTAATTACTCTTTAATGGTTCTTTAATATAATATTAATAACTGTCACTCTGACATCTTACATCAGCTTTTGTGAGAACGTGCGCGCCCACCAAAACTTTCTGTACCTTTAACAGCAATAAGCCCCGGTTCACAGAAAAACTCAGGCAGCTTTGTCAGGCCTTGAGGAAGCCTCCAGGTGTGGCGATAGGATCTGGTATATAAAAGCCAGAAATACACCCACAAAGGAGATCAGAGTGGCAAAAAGGCGCTACTCTGAAAAGTTGAAAAACAGGTTTTCTGCCAATGACCCATCATCAGTCTGGATTGGTCTGAAAGACATTACCAACTACAGGGGACCATCCCCCCACACTGCAGGGAACCATCAACTGGCTGACGACCTAAATGGGTTTTACTGCAGGTTTTGAGAACCGAACTTTGACATCCCTCCCCCTCTCCGGCCACAACACACATCAACTGCACTCCCTGCCAGCCACTCTCCCCTCCCCAGAAACCTCCACCAGCCCTCTGTGGCGAGGACGTGTGGTGAGGACGTGTGCCAGCTCTTCCAGAGACAGAAGACCAGGAAGGCACCGGGCCTGGGTGGCGTGTCACCCTCCTGTCTTAAAATCTGTGCTGACCAGCTGGCCCCCATTTTCACACTGACCTTCTACAGATCACTGGAGCTGTGTGAAGTTCCCTCCTGCTTCAAGAGCGCCACTATCATCCACCGCTATCAAGAATCCCCGTATCACAGGATTAAATGACTACAGGCTCATTGTCCTAATGTATGTGGTCATGAAACCCTTCAAAACGGGAGCGCCTGCAGGAAACCCATGCAGTCACAGGCACGGGGAGAACGTGCCAACTCCACACAGAGGACGACCCTCAAGGTTGGACTACCCCGAGGCTCAAACCCAGGACCTTCTTGCTGTGAGGCGACCACTGCACCACCATGCTGCCCCCAAATAAATCCAACCATTTTGAATAAACTGTCCTGTACATTGTATGTATACTGGTACGCTCTGTCATGTCCATCGACCTCAGGCATGTATGTAAGTAACCTGCTTACGTCGTTCTCTGCATCTCTGATATATTCTCTGCACCGTTGCACTTTGTCACATCTTATTTCACTGGTGTACGTCAATCCTTGTGTACATATCGGAAGATCGTTGTGTTGTATGTTAAGTGCACTGAGAGAACCATGAACCGGAATCAAATTCCATGTAGTGCAAACCTACATGGCCGATAAACACGATTCTGATTCTGATTTCACTGTAGTAGAGGGGCTAAGATATTGGCTAATGATCAGTTACTTACTATTTGGCCTAGATAACAAAGCATTTTGGTAAGATAATGGTCACGTTATCAGTAACTAACTGGTAGTTAGTATAAACAACCTATAGTTACTTACTAGTTCTCCAAGAGGCATGGTCTGTGTCATAAAGGTACATTAACTATGGATTAGTTAACAGTGAACAACTCAACCGTTAGTTTATTACCTACTGCTTAAGTAACCATTTCACCCAACTGAGTGATTGTAAAGCAGCAGCAACGGCTGAAGTGTTTATTTGCCCATGATTAGTTCCTTCATAGTTACCTACTAACTGTGGAACAGCAATGTAAAGCGTTATCCATCCATCCATTACCTGAACCGCTGTGGGGATTCTGGAGCCTATCCCAGTAGTCATTGTGCGGCAGGCGGGGAGACAGTCAGAATTGATCAATTGGACAGTTTGGCCAGCGAATGACCAAAATTTGACAGCTCCTAATTGGATGAGCTTGTATCAAGTAGATAATTGGTTGAGAGGAAAAAGTCCACCTCCGTATGCTTGCAGGGGCGTGAGACTCATTGCATGTGAATATGGACCAAACAGTGAGTGTACGTACCAAACGTCGGGTGGCACGGTGGCCCGGTGGTTAGAACTGTCGTCTCACAGCAAGAAGGTCCTGGGTTTGAACCCCGGGGTTGTCCAACCTTAGGCGTCATCCCAGGTCGTCCTCTTGTGTGGAGTTTGCATGTTCTCCCCGTGTCTACGGTGGGTTTTCTCCGGGTGCTCCGGTTTCCTCCCACCATCAAAAAGACGTGCATGTTAGGGTTCATACTCCTGTCTGTGCTCCTGAGCAAGGCACAGGCCAGATGAACTGGAGTTGGTGCACGGCGGCTGCCCACTGCTCCTGGCTACACAGCTGGGATGGCTTAAATGCAGAGCAGAACTTCCCCATGGGGATTAATACCGTACATCAAAATCCAAACCTTATTGTCGACCTTGAGGAAGGGCTGTGATGCCTGTGTGTAATGAAGTACTGAAACCAAATGATCTGTCACGCTTGTGCAGGTATTCTGTGGCGAGGATACAAAATAAATGGAGGCTCGCACAAACATAAATTACAGATACAAAACATCCTTTCAGCAATGTGCGAAACGGAAATAGAGCGGTGGGACTTTTCAATGCAAGTATGCGACATTTGTGCGATACCACAGAACCTGAAATTCAAGTGCTTGTAAGGGCTCATCTCAGACTGCAAAAAGCCTTTTGCAGCTTGAGTTCATATTGCCTTGGGTTTAATTCAAACTGCAGCTTCTTTGTCTTAACTTTGAAAAATCACTTGAATGTTTTATTTTTGTTTTAGTTTAAAAACGTTTCTTTTTTAAGGACAGCTGCATTTTACTCTGCTCAATTAAGTAAACAAATCAAAGTTCAAAATCGAACAAATTGCTTGTGGCAGACATTTTGTGATAATAATGCCTCTTTGGTCATCGTCTTCATGGCCTAGGGACTGACCATGGGCGGTCAAAATGACCGCCGGTTTTAAACTATATTCTGTCGAGATAAATACCCATAAATTGAGATATTAATGCATTGCATACGTTAGTATGTCTGTTAGGAAACGACTGACGCCAAATTAACATTTTAACAACCATAATACTATTTTTAGAGAGACATGGACGAACTTGAATAGCAAAAGTGAAAATATGACCTGAAAAACAAAATGGAAAACACATATTGCTAATCTAACAAACGTAACAAGGCCTATAAAACGTGAAATGTAAAAAAAAAAAGAAAGAAGAAGAACTGAGGGTCCGCGGTGGTGTAGCGGTCTAAGCATCGGCTTTGTGTCGATGCAGTTGCCCACTGGGGACCGGGGTTCGCGCCCCGGTCTCGTCAGATCCGACTATGGCCGGACTCGGTGAAGCAGCAACAATTGGCAGCGCTGTCTTCGGGAGGGGGGCGGAGTCGGCTTGTGTTCGTCACGTGACTGCGTCTCTGGGTGTGTCGGAAAAAGCAGTGGTTCGGCCTGGAGTCGCCTTGTCACCAAAGTGGGGAGGGGGTCTCCTTCGAGACTTCCGGCCGGAGAGATGCAGTTGGCGAACGCATGCAGTACGAGGGTGGGTGTTTGAATTAAAATAGGGATCGATTGGCCACTAAATTGGGAGAAAAAGGGAAAAATCAGATATAAAGAAAAAAATAAAGAACTGAAAATAACCATTGAAACAGTCCCAAACAACGACCGGGACTTAAAAACTACTAGAACGGCAGTGGACAGTTTGTCAAGATCACAGTTGTCAAGATAAATACCCAACTGAGATATTAATGCATTACATATGTTAGTATGTCTGTTAAGAAACTAACTGACACCCAAATTAACATTTTAATAATTTCAATACTATTGTAGCGAATTGGGGGGGACAACGCAACCACAGGAACTGCCGCGGCCGGGACGCGAACCCGTATCGCCAGCACCGCAGGAGGCATCGCTAACCGCTAGACTAAAGGGTCAGACCCGCCAGCCAGCGGCCAGCGTGTCTTCTTATCCATGCACGTTACACTACTGTTCAGACAATTTAAAATGGCCGCTGTCCGACGCCTGTAAATACTACAACGCCTCGTCAAAAATCAAGTTTAGACTATTTCTCTGCACTGGAGGGCGCTAGTGTGCTTCGAGGACAGAGCGACGAACTTCACACAGGAAATGAAGCGACCAACACGCGTCATAAATAGTGATCTGATGCCCACGATCACGAGCAAATTATGAGCCATCATTTTGACCGCTCATGGTTGTTTTAAGTATCATAACTTTTTTTCTGCAATTGATCTAAAACTAATCTTAATGCAAATATATGCAATTTTAGGAGCATTCATGAAGCGGCAGGTCTGCATCTATTTCCCCCCCCCCCCCGTAAATTTATTAAACTGAAGATCCAAAACTGTCAAAATGGCGGCCTTTTTTGTTCTAGTTTAACATAGACACTGTTAAAGGCGCAAAGAGTCTTGATCTTGAAACGCTGCGTCAGAGACAGAAAAATACAATGTGAGGTCGGGAGAGCCATCTTGCATGTGCGCGACCTTTCTCAGGCATCACGTACTGAAGGAACTTCCAGAATTCCAACCAGCGATACCTTCACAACACCCTGAGCACTTTCTGCGGATCATTGCAAGCTCAGCGGTTGTAAAGACCACCAGCTATCCATATAATAATAATAATGATAATAATTGATAATCATCATCATCATTATTACACTTATATAGTGCTTTTCTAGACATCCAAAGCGTTTATGAATGATCTTGTGAGTAAGCAAAATGACCATTTTATATGTTTACATCAGAGTGGACTTCTTGAGACTTTCAGTATTCATTCATTCATCTTCAGCTGCTTCTCTGGGGTCGGGTCGCGGTGGCAGCAAGCTAAGTAGGGCACTCCAGACGTCCCTCTCCCCAGCAATGCCCTCCAGCTCCTCCTGGGGGATCCCAAGGCGTTCCCAGGCCAGATTGGACATGTAGTCCCGCGCCTTCTTGGAGTCTGTGGGTAGTGTCCTGGATAGGGCTCCGCCTCGGGACTCTATAGTTCTGCTGGGGGACTTAAGTGCTCACGTGGGCAACGATGGAGAAACTTTCAGTATTGACTCAAACTTTAAAAAAAAAAAAAAAACGGGAGCGTCAAACGACAGAAACATTTAACACCAGGTGCCACATCTCATTCCTATAAATTAAATGTTTGTGCAAATATATTTTTGTGCCCAAGTGTGGACATGTGATTGCCCCTATGCTGTTTGGGAACATAGTGGGTATCAGTTTGTAATTGTGCACTTTGTATGTTAATTTCTGGCAAGTACATGTATAGCAAGTGTACAAATATGTGTTCCACTCAGAGCGGCCTCAAGAAATTGGGCCAGCGTAGATGTAGACTCAGCAAAGTGTTGGAAGTGACACCACAGCTATGTTATTGCATGTGGACTCCAATGAGGTCCCCAGTTGTGCTGAATTGGCGGGTAGTTGATCTCTCCTTCAAATAGCTTGTTGCCTTTCTTCTCACAGATGTTCAGTTGTATTGAGACCTGGCAACCGGGAGAGCGATATTGGCACGCTGAATTTAATTGTCACGATCACGGAACCGTTATAATGCAGGAGACGTCGCCGCCACAAACTGGCTCAGGAATGTCACAAGAGTGGGAAACGGATGCCAAAAGTTAAATGGAGATTATCTTGCTCGAAGTTAAAACAAAAGACAACAGACAACAAACCAAAAGATGTAGGTGGGGGGGATCAGGAGTGAGAGACTAAATGGCCCAGGCTTTAAAGCCTTGGACGCACCGGGAACTAGGCAGGTGTGTCTCATTAGCACTGACATCCCTCCCAACTCCATCCACAAGTTGCTTGTGAACGGAGACAAACAAGGAAGACAGAAGAAGCACCGGTAGTCAGCGTGGGAGGACTGTCACATCACAGACGCAGACACTGCGGCTGTCGAGGGAGGCATCAGATTGGGAATGATCTTTATGTCCTGTAGCGTTCAGATATATTTTCCTAAAGGACTGTACCAAAAAACAAACACTGCCACCCTCCTGTGTCGACATATGGCAGAATGGGATGCATGGACTCACGGGTTGTTTTTATTTTTTTACCATATCCTGTCAGTGTCAAACAGCGGCAGTATGGATTTCTGTCAAGGTGTCCAATCTGTTCACTTTAATGGGGGTTTTTCCCCCCCCAGAAAGAATCAGAAGTGTTTTATGTTGATGGCTGCTGTAATTTATTAATGTCAAGGTTCAACATAGGGGTCTTCGGGCACCAATATTGTACTTGATTGTCAGTTGACCACCTCTGTCAAAACACACACAGGACACTGCGGAGTGAGAAAACCCTCGCAGTTTTACAGTTTTTAATGTATTTAAGTCAGTTTGCCCCTACACCAACCAGTGGCAATTCTAGAGATTCATACGTGGGTTGGCAAAGCGGTAGCAAGGGGACATTTTGGGGATTGCACCCACACCCTTGGAAGGGATCTCAAGTGACAGATCACTCCCAAGGGAATTTGGAATTACAGCTCATAATTCCAAATGCACCCCACCCCAACAGCTACAGTTGTGTGAAAACAACTAAAAATATCTGCCTGCAGGTGATGTGGGCCCCTACGATGCTGCCCAGGAGTCCTCATGGTTCAGTTGGCCCTGGACGGCCCTGTCCCCCATCCACCACTCTGCTACTAGGTGCCACGGCTATATCTATGATAAAAGCGTGGCACTATGTCTCCTTAAAGCAACATTGTGGCGTCCGGGCAGTGTAGCGGTCTATTCCATTGCCTACCAACATGGGGATCACCGGTTTGGTTGCAGCCAAACACTTGTGGTCCATTGCTAAACAACAAAAAAAACCATCTAAAATCCTATTCTCATTTTTATCGTGCCTCATAGCGACTCTCATTTCCTGTGCATGATGAAAAATGATCACGCTTTGTACGTGAAATTAATAGAAAAATTGCACATTGTTGCTTTTTTTCTTTTCCTGGGTGCTGCTCCACCCCCTCTGCCGACCCGGGGAGGGCGGCAGACTACCACATGCCTCCTCCCATACATGTGGAGTCACCAGCCGCTTTTCACCTGACAGTGAGGAGTTTCCCCAGGGGGATGTAGCACGTGGGAGGATCACACTATTCCCCCCAGTCCCCCCTCCCCGACGAACAGGCGCCCTGACCGACCAGAGGAGGCGCTAGTGCAGCAACCAGTACACATACCCACATCCGGCTTCCCACCCGCAGACACGGCCAATTGTGTCTGTAGGGACACCCGACCAAGCCGGAGGTAACACGGGGATTCGAACCAGCGATTCCCATGTTGGTAAGCAACGGAATAGCTCGCTATGCTCCCCAGACTAGCTGTATAGTTTTAGCTAAACATGTTTACACCACTTATGTTGCACTTCACAAAACTTAACGCACAACAGGTTGACACCACTGTAACGGTCTACCCTGTCAGAGTTATTAGGACGGTGATTGTGGTCACGACTGAACAGGCTGGTCTGCTCCCACCCACACTTGGACCCCACGTTCCCTGCATTAACTCCTTTATGGGACCCCAAGAGTTCCCAGGTAGCACAGTGACCCTCATTAGATGGGGGGGGGGGTCTTGTCTGACTGGTGTTGTCTTTCTCCGACATCTTGTTGAATATTTATCTTGTGAGACCCCCCCCCCAGTTCACATTGTGTGTGTATGTGTGTGTGTGTGAATTCTAGGAGGAGAGGAGGCTGAAGGACACTGCTGCACTGAGAATAGTAATCCCTGTTATCTTAGCGTCATGTTTTTCCAACAAGTCTGCTTGTTTAATATTTGTTGAATGTGAAAATTGTGGCTATATTTTTACACATAACTATTTCAATTTTAGAATATCACAGTGATTATAAAAAGTAATTTGTGAAATTTGCCTGATGTAAATCTTGGTGTATGGAAAGATAATTAATTGTGTGTGCGTGTGTGTGTGTGTGTGTGTGTGTGTGTGCGTGTGCTTCTGTGCAAGGCTTGTCATGTCATGTTAAAGTGGGTGAAGGAGCCGTTTGAGTGAGCAGTGCGGATTTGCATTTTATGGAGGTGGATTAGTGCAACATCCCGAATGGATCCCAAGAGCCAAGCTATTCATCCTTCTTTCTTCTTTTTTTTACCCCCCCCCCTTTTTTTTGTATTTATCGTTTTTTCACTAGAATTTTGCTGCCCAGTGGCACTGTAAAGACTTCTTAATGAATTCATTTGTAAAATATTTTCACATGAAACTGATGGCCACGATATGACTCAGTCTCTCTCTCTCTCTCTCTTTCTCTCTCGCTCTGTCTCTCTCTTTTCCCTTTTCTATTACGCTTTGACTCTTTCTCTTTTCCTCCGTCTCTGCAGGGGAAGAGGAATATGCCTGGGGTGGAGGCTGCTAGCTCTCCAGACTCTGTGAGAGGTCGAGGGGAAAATAAAGCCATCAAGTAGGTTCCGGGCACTGGAGGTGGTGGTGGTGGTGGTGGTGGTGGGAGGGCTTGGTTAGAGGCCCATTGAAATCAGGCATGGTGTGTTGATACCATCAAATTTTAACAGCTTTGTGTTTCCCGACTGCATTGAGTTTAGTTTGAAGAGTCCGTCGATACTGTTCCTGTCATGGTTTGGGATGTGCACTTAACATTTTTCCTTGTTTTATGAAACATCATCCATGGGAGTTGAAATGTTAATGTTGCTTTACACCACATTGTTGGAGAGGTTATGTTCTGATGGTTTTTGTAAACTTAAGGGAGACCCTACATTACATTATTCAAGGTTTAAGGTGTGCATGTAAATGGGAAACCAAAGGAATTGAATCAAGTGCAACTGGACTTGGTTATATATCTGTGAAGACGTTTCACCTCTCATCCAAGAGGCTTCATCAGTTCGTGCCTTTCTGACTAGACCAAGCTAGTCTGACTGGCTGGTGATGAAACTCGGCTATTTAGCCTCTTTGGAGTCATTATCAGAGCTATTGATGTCAATGGCTCTTTTGTGTTCCGATGTTTAGCAACGACAGTCGTTGGAGGGGTTAGTTTCGACTTCGTTAGTGCTCCATTCAGTAGTCATGAGTTGTTGGAGCCGTTAGTGACCGACCGTTGTTCTTGGAGGTTAAGCTTTTGAGTCTCCTGGCTAGAGATGAAAGGACGGCATTGTAAGTGGGAGATAGGTGGTGTTGCAGACCTCCTCCTCTGTTGAGGGATGGTTTTTCCAGTTTCGCATAGATGGCTTCCTTCACCCCTCTTTCAAACCATCTATCTTCTCTGTCCAAAATGTGTACGTTGCTGTCCTCGAAGGAGTGTGTCTTCTCCTTTAGGTGTAGATAGACTGCTGAGTCTTGTCCTGAGGAGTTTGGCCTTCTGTGTTGAGCCATCCGTTTGTGTAGTGGTTGTTTGGTTTCTCCTATGTATAGGTCAGCGCAATCCTCATTGCATTGTACAGCATACACCAGATTGCTTTTCTGGGTGTGTGGTACACGGTCTTTGGGATGAACCAGTTTTTGTCGGAGTGTGTTGCTGGGTTTGAAGTATACCGGGATGCGGTGTTTTTTTAAAAATTCTCCTGAGTTTCTCGAACACCCCAGAAACATACGGGTTGACTATGTTATTCCTTCTGTTCCTCTTCTCCTCGTCGCTCACCCGGTTGGTCTTTCTGGAACGTGTTGCAGTTTTCACAAAGGTCCAACTGGGGTAGCCGCAGGTTTTTAGAGCTTCCCGCAGGTGTTTGTGTTCTTTCCGTTGGGCCTGAGAACTGCTGGGCACATTATCAGCTCTGTGTTGCAGAGTTCTGATGACGCCCAGTTTGTGTTCCAGAGGGTGGTGTGAGTCGAAAAGTAGATATTGGTTTGTGTGTGTAGGTTTCCTGTAAACCCCAATGTGGAGGCTCCTGTCTTCCCCAATGTGGACGTCACATAAGCTTAGCCTCCAAGAACAACAGTCGGACACTAACGGCTCCAACGACTCATGACCACTGAATGGAGCACTAACGAAGTCAAAACTAACACCTCCAACGACTGTCGTTGCTAAACATTGGAACACAAAAGAGCCTTGACATCAATAGCTCTGATAATGACTGTCGTTGCTAAACATTGGAACACAAAAGAGCCTTGACATCAATAGCTCTGATAATGACTCCAAAGAGGCTAAATATCTGAGTTTCATCACCAGCCAGTCAGACTAGCTTGGTCTAGTCAGAAAAGCACGAACTGATGAAGCCTGTTGGATGAGAGGCAAAACGTCTTCATGGATACACAGTGCATCCGGAAAGTATTCACAGCCCTTCACTTTCCCCACATTTTGTTATGTTACAGCCTTATTACAAAATGGATTAAATTCCTTTTTTTCCTTCATCAATCTACATACAATACCCCATAATGATAAAGCAAAGCGAAAAAGGTTTTGTAGAAATTTTTGCAAATTTATTAAAAATAAAAAACTGAAATATTGCATGTACATAAGTATTCACACCCTTTACTCAGTACTTGGTTGAGGCACCCTTGGCAGCGATTACAGCCTCAAGTCTTCTTGGGTACGAAGCTATAAGCTTGGCACACCTATATTTGGGGTATTTCTCCCATTCTTCTCTGCAGATCTTCTCGAGCTCTGCAAGGTTAGATGGGGAGCATCGCTGCACAGCTATTTTCAGGTCTTTCCAGAGATGTTCAATGGGGTTCAAGTCTGGGCTCTGGCTGGGCCACTCAAGGACATTCACAGACTTGTCCCGAAGCCACTCCTTCGTTGTCTTGGCTGTGTGCTTAGGGTCGTTGTCATGTTGAAAGGTAAACCTTCGCCCCAGTCTGAGGTCCTGAGTGCTCTGGAGCAGGTTTTCATCAACGATCTCCCTGTACTTTGCTCCATTCATCTTTCCCTCGATCCTGACTCCCAGTTCCTGCTGCTGAAAAACATCCCCACAGCATGATGCTGCCACCACCATGCTTCACTGTAGAGATGAATTAGCAAGTTGATGAGAGGTGCCTGGTTTCCTCCAGACGTGACGTTTGGCATTCAGGCCAAAGAGTTCAATCTCGGTTTCATCAGACCAGAGAATCTTGTTTCTCATGGTCCGAGAGTCCTTTAGGTGCTTTCTGGCAAACTCCAAGCAGGCTGTCATGTGCCTTTTACTGAGCAGAGGCTTCCGTCTGGCCACTCTACCATAAAGGCCTGATTGGGGGAGTGCTGCAGAGATGGTTGTCCTTCTGGAAGGTTCTCCCATCTCCACAGAGGAACGCTGGAGCTCTGTCAGAGTGACCATCGGGTTCTTGGTCACCTCCCTGACCAAGGCCCTTCTCCCCCGATTGCTCAGTTTGGTTGGGCGGCCAGCTCTAGGAAGAGTCCTGGTGGATCCAAACTTCTTCCATTTATGAATGATGGAGACCACTGTGCTCTTCGGGACCTTCAAAGCTGTAGACATTTTTTTGTACCCTTCCCCAGATCTGTGCCTCGATACAATCCTGTCTCGGAGGTCCACAGACAATTCCTTTGACTTCATGGCTTGGTTTCTGCTCTGACATGCACTGTCAACAGTGGGACCTTATATAAGGGAGATCAGAATGTTTGTAAACAAAGAGCGCCAAGCTACTTCCGGGTGGATTCCAGTAGCTGGGTAGCGCCTAGTAGCTAACGTACATAATGGTTAGATAGCACTAGTTGAACAGACAAATTACTTTTCAAAATGCCGAAATCGTGCTGTGTGTGGGGCTGTAATGCCAAATGTACCCCGGCAAACAAGTTTTTAGGCTTTTTCCGTTTTGCATCAGATAAATCTGAATCTACCTAGCGAAGTCTGTGGGTACAGAGGGTAAAACGGACGAAGAGCACTGCTAACGTTACAAAGTTAGCGACATTGCCAGGAAGACTTGCTTGTGCTGAGCTGGGAGGAGGATGGAAACCAGCCAGTCATGACCGGATTTGTGGGAGACATTTTATTACAGGTAAAAATTAACATTGTTGCAGTTGTGTAGTGGGAGATTGTGTATCCGTTTCACCCGCTAGCTAACATTAGCTACATTTTACATCAGTCAAAGTAACGTAAATCCCCGATCGCGTCATTACTAATGAAAACAACATATAATATTGTAAACTACTAATAAGACACGTTAGCCCCTAGCTAACGGGTCTGACCCTTTAGCCGAGCGGTTAGTGATGTCGCCTTGTGGTGCAGTACACCAGTGTTTCTCAACCGGGGGTCCGCGGACCCCTAGTGGTCCGTGGTGTAATTGCAAGGGGTCCGTGAAAATAAAATATCTTTAGAAAAAAGATCCTATGACATTTATAGAAATAGGATTATTTTACTCAAATGTGGCTGAGACCTTTATCTACCTAAACTATAAAGGGTAACAGGACTTTTTCTCTAATTACATCTGTTTCACAAGTGTAATTTATGTATTTTAATAAGAGATCTCGCTCCCGTTTGCATTGTTAAAAGTTACTGCATAAACATTCTGTTGTTACATATATCTGAAAGTTACTGCATACATATTCTGTTTTGTTACATATATCTGAAAGTTACTGCATAAGAATTCTGTTTCGTTAACTATATCTAAGTTACAACTGAAAGCTCTTATTTTTGCCCCAAAGAGTGAATAAATGCTATAATGCAATTTAAAATGCAGTTTCTACTGTTTCTATCAAATTGCAACCCCCCTCCCCCAAGATCAGGTGGAGGGGTCCTCAGGGTAGATCAAAAATACGCAGGGGGTCCAGGACCCCAAAAAGGTTGAGAAACACTGCAGTACACGCTGTATCGAATCCCGCACCACGCAAGAAAATAACCGGTTACAATATTGTTCATGAAACACCCAGCTTTCTATAGCTGGGCCTACTACTTTATTTTTGTTTCAACAGAATTATTAATTAATTAGTCGCGAACACTTCCTTACCTTCTCATTCAGCTAGGCCATCCAAAAATGTCCCAAATGTCCGTTAGGAGCAAAACGTCCAGAGGTGGACAAATGTCTCGAGAGCTATGTCTCGAGACGGGGACATAGGCATATTATGCCTCGAGACCAACTGTTGGACTAGGCTCCAACACAGATAACGCTGATCTCTCGTATAGACAGGTGTGTGCCTTTCCAAATCGTGTCCAAGCAATTGAATTTACTACAGGTGGACTCCAGTCAAGATGTAGAAACATCTCAAGGATGATCAGCGGAAACAGGATGAACCTCAGCTCGATTTTGAGTGTGAATACTTATGTACATGCAATATTTCAGTTTTTTATTTTTAATAAATTTGCAAAAATTTCTACAAAACCTTTTTCACTTTGTCATTATGGGGTATTGTGTGTAGATTGATGAGAAAAAAAAGGAATTTAATCCATTTTGGAATAAGGCTGTAACATAACAAAATGTGGGGAAAGTGAAGGGGTGTGGATACTTTCCGGATGCACTGTATAACCAAGTCCAGTTGCACTTGATTCAATTCCTTTGGATAGCTATGACCCGGATGAATGAGAACATTCACAGACATGCTACAGGGGGATGTGGGGGCGAGGTTTATGTAGGCATAAAAACAAACATGAGACGAAGAGCTTGGTTTCATCCTTTGGTGCACATGTAACAAACAGTGTGATTGCTTTGGACAGTAAATCTGCAGGCATAGAAGAAACATGCTTAAAGCAAAACAGTGTAATTTACCCGCAGAAGTATCTGGTAAAAGTAGAGGGAACAGGGGGTCGTCCGGGTAGGGTAGCGGTCTATTCCGTTGCCTACCAACATGGGGATCTTCGGTTCGAATCCCCGTGTTGCCTCCGGCTTGGTCGGGTGTCCCTACAGACACAATTGGCCGTGTCTGCGGGTGGGAAGCCGGATGTGGGTATGTGTCCTGGTCGCTGCACTAGCGCCTCCTCTGGTCGGTCGGGGCGCCTGTTCGTGGGGAGGGCGTAATCCTCTCACGCGCTACGTCCGCCTGGTGAAACTCCTCACTGTCAGGTGAAGCGGCTGGCGACTCCACATGTATCGGAGGAGGCATGTGGTAGTCTGCAGCCCTCCCTGGATCGGCAGAGGGGGTGGAGCAGCGACCGGGACGGCTCGAAAGAGTGGGGTCATTGGCTAGGTACAATTGGGGAGAAAAAGGGGGGAAACCCCCCCCCTCAAAGTAAAGGAAACAGCAAGCACTGCACAACTTAATATCAGTATTAGACTTGTAAATAACATACAATAGAATTCAAAGACTAACTAAACCCCAGATCATTTTAGTGAGTTTGCTGACAGCCACAGGTTAAAAACAGTGTAAAGGTTAAAAACATGGCAGGCCGGTCTTCGTACTCTGTGCTGTTGGCATAGCAGGATAAACACAGCAGCAGGTAATAAGATTAATAATGGATCCATTCGATTTAGATGTATCGGCACATCTGTCAGTACTGACAGACAGACAGCCAGCACTAACAATTGTCAAGAGTACTGTCAATGCTGGTTCTTTATCCCACCTCCATCCAACAGAGCCATTATTAATGTTATTGGGTGCAATTTAATTACTCTTGAAAAAGGTGTTGTCTTCTCCCATTTGTCTGGTGCTACTCACCATCACTCCTTGTAGTTTCACAATTGCTTGTTTGTAGGTTTATTTTCTATTTACAGTGCCATGAATAAGTATTTGCCCCCTTACTGATTTCCTCTGTTTATGCACATTTGTCACACTTAATTGTTTCAGACCTTCATGCAAGATGTAATACATATGAGATGAAGAAAACCCGGCTAAACACAAAATTACGTTTTTAAATGATGATGTTATTTATTTAATGAAAACATTATCCCACCACCAACCAACCCTGTGTGAAAAAGTATCACCCCTTCAGTTACTCAATCAACCAATTAACCAAATTTAATTGATCACTGAATTCAGTTAGAATAGACACACCCAGGATGGATTACTGCCAGCCCTGTTGAATCTAATTATGACTTGTACAGAACCTTACCATTAATGTGAAGTAGGCTACAAGGTCTCAACAGGCAGTCTCAACTATGCCGTCATCAAAAGAAATTCCAGAAGAGATGAGGAAAAAAAGTTGTTGAGATATATCAATATGGAAAGGGTTTCAAAGCCATTTCTAAAGGTCCGGGACTCAAGGGAACCACAGTGGGAGCCATTGTCTCCAAATGGAGAAAACTTTGAACGGTGGTGAATCTTCCCAGGAGTGACTGGCCTACCAAAGTGCCTCCAAGGGCGTAACGAAAACTCATCCAGGAAGTCAGAAAAAAAAATCCAGGACAACATCCAAAGAACTGCAGGCCTCTCTAGCCTCAGCTGAGGTCATCGTTCATGGTTCTACAATGAGAAAAGAAGCAGGGCAAAAATGGAATTCATGGGGGAGTTGCAAGTCACATACCACTGCTAACTAACAGGAACGTTAGTGCTCATCTGATATTTGCAGAAAGGCACATTGACTCCCAAGCCTTTTGGGATAATGTTCTGTGGACATAATGTTCTGTGGACAGAGGAGTCAATAGAAGAATTTGTAGGGTCGTCCAGGTGGCATAGCGGTCTATTCCGTTGCCTACCAACACAGGGCTTGCCAGTTTGAATCCCTGTATTACCTCCAGCTTGGTCGGGCATCTCTACAGACACAATTGCCCGTGTCAGCGGGTGGGAAGCCAGCTGTAGGTATATGTGTTCTGGTCGCTGCACTAGCGCCTCCTCTGGTCGGTTAGGGCGCCTGTTTAGGGGGGAGGGGGAACTGGGGGGGAATAGCATGATCCTCCCACACGCTACGTCTCTCTGGCAAAACTCCTCACTGTCAGGTGAAAAGAAGCAGCTGGCGACTCCACATGTATCGGAGGAAGCGTGGTAGTCTGCAGCCCTCCCCGGCTCGGCAGAGAGGTGGAACAGCGACCGGGACGGCTCGGAAAAGTGGGGTAATTGGCCAAGTACGATTGGGGAAAAAAAAGGGGGGGGTAAATGTCTGCATAAAGCAAACACAGCACTTCACAATAGGAACATTATACGAACAGTCAAGCATGATGGTGGTCGTGGGATGCTGCGGGGTTGCTTTGCTGCCTGGAAGACCCTCCATCTTTGAAGGAACAATGAATCCTGCTCTCTACCAGAAATTTCTGAAGGAGAATGCCCAGTCCTCAGTCCGTGATCTGAAGCTGAAGCGTAATTAGGTTATGCAGCAGGACAATGATCCAAAACACAAGAGTGAGTCCACCTCAGAATGGCTCAAAAGAAAAAAAAATTAAGGTTTTGGAGTGGCCAGATCAAAGTCCTGACTTGAACCCCATTAAGAGGCTTTGGCAGGATCTTAAACTAACAATTCATGCTCGAAAACCCCCCAATGACTCCGAATTACATCAATTCTGCAAAGAAGAGTGGGCCAAAATTCCTCTACAGCGATGTGAAAGCCTGATCTCTGATAGGAAGTGTTTGGTTACAGCTGTTGCTGCTAAAGGTGGCACAACCAGTTATTAAGTTCAAGGGGCCAATTACTTTTTCATGTGGATGAAAAGGGTGCTGGATAACTTTTTTCCTTTAGTAAATGAAATGATCATTTAAAAACTATATGTTGTGTTTACTTGGGTTCTTGTCTTTTGTTTTGAATGAAGATCTGAACCATTCAGTGTGACAAATGTGCAAAAATAGAGGAAATCATGCAAATGCATTTTCACAATAACGTGTCTGTTGCAATGTGAATAAATGTGATCCTTTGTGGTTCCAGCTAAACAGGACGGGTTGACAGTGGCTACAAGGCTAGCCCTTTGCCACTTCTCTTTTCACTTGTTGTCCACTGTTATACTCTTGTGATGTTACTTTGGCTGTGTTTGAATTATTCACACCACATACTAATAGTATGCAAATGTAGTATATAAAATGTATGTGTACGCATACAACATTGGCAGAAATAATGAAGGATGGAGATTTTATCATCACAAAATGATGGGAACCGTCTTGTAATTCCGTGTGCCTTCGTCATTTCCATGGAAACAGCCTGCCAGAAGGAAAATTTTCCATGGACAACGAATTGGAAGGAGCAGCAGCTGGGGTTGGCAAATGCAAAAAAAAAAAAGAAGACGTTTTTTAACAATTTAATTAAAAAATATGTTATTAGCATAAATAAAGAGGTAAGACGCAATTAAGGATGAACAAAGCGAAAGAGGCAGAGTTCTTCCTCTGGCGTTACGAAGCACGTCTGCTTTGATGTGAGTTCACCGAGTGTGATGTACATAGTATCAGTTCATACTGTATTCTACATTTTGAAAAGTATGCCCCGATAGTATGCAGAATACACAACATACTTGTATATACTAGAGTGCACTAACATGGGGGCGGGTGAGAAGCCGGATGTGGCTATGTATACTGGTCGCTGCACTAGCGCCTCCTCTGGTCAGTCGGGGCGTCTGTTCGGGGTGGGGGGGGCTAGGGGGAATAGCGTGATCCTCCCACACACTATGTCCCCCTGGTGAAACTCCTCACTGTCAGGTGAAAAGAAGCGGCTGGCGACTCCACATGTATCAGATGAGGCATTTGGTAGTCTGCAGCCCTCCCCCGGATCAGCAGAGAGGGTGGAGCAGCGACTTGGAAAACGGGGTAATTGGCCAAGTACAGTTAGGGAGAATAAAAGGGGGACCCCCCCCCCAAAAAAAATGGAATGCACCAACATTTCAGACACCGCTTTTCTCTCTGCGTTAACTCTGTTTCCTAATCCCTCAGGGAATGGTAATCTGTGCTGTCAAGTCTCATTCCTCCATGTTGGCTGCTTTGCCGTCTTTCACCAACCTTTCATGCGATGAGCTATTCCTGACAGAAAAAGCACAATCGACGTATCATGAGCATGCATTGATTACTGAGTTTTGCGAAACGTGTGCGATCAATGTAGTGCCCTCACCTCATTTTGTGGATGAACAGGCATAGGTGTATTGACGGTCTTATGCCAAGCCTCCCGGCTGTCAAACACCCTGCCACTGCTCCACTGTGGGTGTCTGCATGCTGTTTTTTACAGCTCTCTCACCTGTCTTATGTATCTCTCTCTCTCTCTCTCTCTCTCTCTCTCTCTCTCTCTCTCTCTCTCTCTCTCTCTCTCTCTCTCTCTGTTTTTCGGCAGCAGCGATCTTGACAGAGACTTTTGGAATAACAATGACAGCAGCAATGTGCAACAGAGGTGGAGCTCCTATCCGCCCAAGGAGTTCCTCTTAAACATGTCACCCTATGCTCCCTACGGAGACCCTCGCCTCACGCCCAAGTGAGTCTTGGTCACGGCTGGTAAGGGACCCCTCTACCTGGGCGGGGGCGGTGATAAAGGGGGACAGAGCAATCCAGCTTTTTCTGTGTTCTCTGCATCTTGCCAAGCTTTTTAAGCAAAACGGAGCTCTTTGTCTGGTTTACAATAATACGATTGGACATTGCAGCGAGTATTTAAATTGGGCATTATTTGAAATTACACGAATATGTACAGTTGGCATTACATATAAATCAAGACATATGGCGCTAGTAAAATGGAGGCAATATCTACTAGTTGGCTTTTTCTGTGGATTGGCACATAATACTGTACTCTACCCCATATGCTGAAGACAGACTTTGAACCAAGAGCAAAGCATTGTAAAGGTCAAATTGAAAAGCCAGAGGGAGTCTGAAAGTGTTATTTTATAACTCTGTCTGGTTCACATATCGTTTTACAGAGGTCCTCTCTCATCCCAGGTCTTCACATGTTTGCAT
>NC_079214.1:8448158-8645658 GCF_029633865.1 Lampris incognitus | reverse complement strand
GACATAAGTTTCTTCTTGGCAGGAACGTTTGCTGTGTGAGGAACCCTCCGGACCGGTTCCCGTCCATCACCAAATAAGCAGTGCGCTCACAGCACAGCACAGCGCACACTCCTTTAGAAAAGAAGGAAAAGAGGAGATTCAATTGGTCATTCAGTACCAGCCCCGCCCACACCTACTGATGCTATATTCTTCCCTGTTTCATAAATGCGCCATGCACCTCTGCCACGAAAATAGCAACGGTGTGCTCGCCGAGGGTGGAGCACACTGTTACCGTGAAATCACAAAACAATAGGTCTCTTGGTCTTTCCCTAAATGCATTTCCCCTTTAACAAATTGAAAACGTAGAAAATTAAATTGCTTGACTAATTAAGGGAAATCTTAATGGTCACGTAATACGATATATATTACAAAACTAGAACAGAAGTTGACCTGTGTAAAATGTAGCTGTTATAGGGCCTGTTAATAAGTAAAGATGTCTTTTAAGTGAATACTCAAATATTCAGCAAATGGAAACTGCTGTGTTGCTGCTTGACCCATCTGGCACCTCAGAAATGTGTTTTGCCAGGCGTCCTGGTAGCATAGCGGTCTATTCCGTTGCCTACCAACACAGGGATCGCTGGTTCAAATCCCTGTGTTACTTCTGGCTTGGTCGGGCGTCCCTGCAGACACAATTGGCCGTGTCTGCGGGTGGGAAGCCGGATGTGGGTATGTGTCTTAGTCACTGCACTAGCGCCTCCTCTGGACAATCTGAGCATCTATTCGGGGGGGGAGGGAGGGGGAACTGGGAGGAATAGCGGAATCCTCCAACGTGCTACGTTCCCCTGGTGAAACTTCTCACTGTCAGGTGAAAAGAAGCAGCTGGTGACTCCACATGTATCGGAGGAGGCCTGTGGTAGTCTGCAGCCCTCCCCGGATCGGTGGGGTGGAGCAGCGACTGGGACAGCTTGGAAATAGGGTAATTGGGTAAATTTGGGGAGAAGAAGGGGGAAAAGCCAAAAAATGAAATAAGAAAAAATGTGTTGCCAGTATGTCAATTTTAGAATTGTGTGATTTTTGAGTAAATATTATTGTCATGCTTATAACAGCATTATCCTAAAGACCGACCCATAGGGTCAAACAGCCGGTGTCCCAGAGAGTACTGTGTAATCACATTGATGGAAATCAGAGCATCTAGAAGATCAATAACGAGTCCAACAATTCATTTTCAAAACTTCCAATAAACGTCTAAATGTTGCCATATGAATATGTTGTCAACAACGTTGTCGTGCTGTGCAGCTCTGTCTCGTCTGGTCTGTTTTACAGCCTGAAGTGACCCTGTAGTGAAGGAGTCCTGTCTGCTCTTGTCTCTGTGGCGTCAGGGTGTCAGCTAGCTGCAGTTGCATGATGGCTGAGGAGAAAAATGGGTTTTGCAATTATTTACTGTGGTCCTTGCAAATAATTGGAGGAAATTGAGCCTTAATGTGGAAACATTCTTAATCCAGCTCATTAGAAAGTACCGTGGTTGTCATTTTCATTACAAGCTGCAGGCGAGTTAGCATGCCACGATAAAGACTCGACTAAATAGCCGTTAGCTGTTCTATCAACTGCATTTGTGATCTTAAAATTTGAAGAAGCCATATTTGCATCGTTATATAATCAGAGTCATCACACTTTTATTGCACTGACTGTAAATTACTTACAGTAGCAATGAATGTAGAACTCTGAACGTGACTATTTTATAACGGAACAGTAGTGCCGTCTGGAGTTATTGCCTGTCTTAGTTAAGGGTCCCCCGTAGAAACAAATAAACTTGATTGTCCTAGTTTACTCACAGGGTCACACAGTCTTAGCCTGTGCCACTTCACTTCTGACCCAGTACCAGTCTTCGTGGAGTGGATGACGAGCTGACTGTCTGGCTGACTGTCTTGCCGAAGGCTGTTGTGGTTTCTGTTGTGTCTCATGCACTTGTGACCGGATCATGAGCTGTTGTCTCCCGTCAGCTTTTGCAAAGAGGTTCGCTCACCATTTTGATGAAACTCACTGACAATCTCTCTGTTGTCCGACTCTTTCTCTGTCCGTTCGTCTCTGTCTGTCTCTCTCCTTTGCTGTCTCTCTCTCTCTCTCTGTCTGTACCCCTTTTTTCTCAATCTCTTTGCGTTTGTCTCTCTCGTCCCGTCTGTCTGTGTTTCTTTGTCGTTTACCCCCCCCCCCACGGCTCCTCTCAGTGGGGCTGTGGCTAAGGGCGGTGCTGGACCCTCGCCTGGGGCCAGTGAGAGTGGGGGTGTTGTTGGTTCTGGGGCTGGGGCAGGGCCCAGTCGCAGTGACAGCGTGCGAAGCATGGTGACGGGGGGCAGCAAAGCGGGGCGGTGGCAGACGCTCCAGAGCCACATGCATGCCGGAGGCCTGCGATCTAGCAAGTGAGTGGCATGGTGATGAGTGACAGTGATGGGGGACGTTTGTACGCATGAAGGGCAACAGTGGGAACCACAGCAGCATGGGCAGGATGTCTAGAAGAGTCTGTGAGCTTGCAAAAACACCTTGAATGACATTGCATGCAAGCACTCAGCAGCACATAGCTGGACATTATAAAGCCAGAATGGAGTACAGACTGGAGAGTAAGAGGCTAGAAAGGCAATTTTAGGAAGTCTTCACCGAGAGGAAAAGTCACTTTAGAGCATGTACGTGTCCTGCCATCACCAATGCATGATGAGCTGTTGTTTAAAGACATTCACACACAAAAACCATTTCACCAGTACACCATTTTCTTACCCTCAGGCTCCGGCTGATGTGGTCTGACAGCTGGTGAGAGTTTCAAGGGTTTATAAATGAAATGGATGACGAAGAAGATTCTTCAAAACTAGATTTTCTGTTTACTTTAACTTTAACACTAGAACGGCCAAGGCCGTCAATTTGGATTTTCAAAGTTTCATAACTTTGGGGGGGGGGGGATACAGACCTGCCGCTCCTAAACTTGCATATATTTGCATTAAAATGAGTTTTAGATCAACCGCACAAAAAAAAATTACGATACGATCGACCCAAAGTGACCGCTTGTAATTTGCGCGTGATCGTGGGTGTCATGTCAGTATGTATGACGTGTTTTGGTCGCGTCATTTCCTTTGTGAAGTTCATTGCTGTGTCCTACAAACACACTAGCGCCCTGCCGTGCAGAGAAATCGTCTAAACTTGATTTTTGATCATTGCCAACATGTCTGGTTACAGACACCATTACAGGCGCACCATGACTACCACTGAGGCGTTGCAGTATTTACAGGCGTTGGACAGCAGCTATTTTAAATTGTTTGAAAAATAGTATTAAAGTTGTTAACATGTTAATTTTGATGTCAATTAGTTTTTTAACAGACATGCTAACATATGTAATGCATTGATATTTCAATAGGGTAATTATCTTGACAGAATATAGAGTTTAAAAACCGGTGGTCATTTTGACCGCCCATGATCATTTCCACAAGTGTGGCGACCCCTAACAGGAGCAGCTGAAAGTAGTAGCAGACGGTCGTTTTAGGTAGGGGTGAAATCCCGGTCGATCTGGTGTTAACAAACTGGGTTTAACCCCTAACGGCCTCGTGTGAGTTACATTTGAGTCTGTGTGCTTGCTAGCAGAAATAATGTCATTTTTGAAACTCAGAGCTGCAACCCACTTGCCTTTCCATGCTGTGGATCAGGTAACACGCTCTTTTATAAGTCGTGTAACACGGGCGTCCGGGTATGAAATGGAAACTTAAGTCGTTCAGATAATTAATACAACCAAAGAATCACTTAAATGAACAATGTTTTGTTCCATCTCAGGTTTTAAATGCCCCCCTTGTGGGCAAATCAAGTTATTTAATCCATTAAGAGTCAAAATCCCAACCAGGTATCACGAGATTTCGTGTCATAGTCAAGAAATTTAATCTATGAACTCGTGCTGGGGGACTCGGTGTCACTGAAATTTTCTTGTCTAGCACCACGAAGTTGTAAGGGCCAAGTTTTTCTTGCGCGAGTCACGCTATCAAGATGCTGGCTCTGGCTGGTCTGGCCTCCCGGGAGAATGCCGGTGTTTTCAAATATATGTAAGTGACCGGCATTGTCCCGGGAGGCCAGACCAGCCAGAGCCAGCACCTTGATAGCGTGACTCGCGCAAGAAAAACTTGGCCCGTACAACTTCGTTGATACTGGGCTGAAAATCCTGTTCACTGTAAGTCAAAAGAACTGAAATGGTTGAATAAATTAATTGTTTAGAAATACAATGGGTTCACAATTTCTTATTTCAAACACAGTCTTGAGCTCTTGTTTGCAATATTAACATTGTAAAGCCCTTACACACACCATGATGCAGGATTAAGCTACTTGCATGGCAGCCCGAGATCCACAGACTTCCAAGCGAGAGTCGGGCAAGAGCTTGCCAATTAAAAAATGGACAAATTACGAGGGAATTAGCACTCATAATGAATTCTTTAAGGATGTGGGCTCGAGTCTAAATTTCCGTTCACCTGTCCTCATTCCTTTCACTCCACTGCTTTTCCTCATTTTTCTCTTCCCTTTCGTTTCTACTGAAATTGGTTCCTATTTTGACTCGTATATTGTTCTCTCTCTCTCTCTCCTCTCTCTCTCTCTCTCTCTCTCTCTCTCTCTCTCTCTCTCTCTCTCTCTCTCTCTCTCTCTCTCTCTCTCTCTCTCTCTCTCTCTCTCTCTCTCTCTCTCTCTGTCGCTCTCTCTCTGTTGATATTTGTTTCCCATTCTGCCTCCCATCTTATTGTTGTTGTTGGGTTTTTTCATACCTCCCTCAAGGCTCCCTAATTACAGATCACTCCGGGTTTCTGGCCAGCTTAATTGACTTTCAGGGTGGAGGAGATGTGAAAATCCCTTTTCAAAGTTAGCGATAGGGTACGGCAAGTAACGGGGCTGACGGCTGCGGCGCTCGAGTGGCAGGGTTTTGTATTCATACTGCCGATCTTGAACGTTGTATTGCAGAGGCCAATGACAGGCGTACTTAAATATATCCAACCTTGGAAGTAATACTGTTACAAAGAGCCAAGGAAATCAGACCGTGCAAAGCTCGGGCAAACTGTTATACCGAGCCCTGGACATTTCTCGAATGAGCAGGAGCTACATAAGCCAAATTTATGACACAGAGCAGACTGGCAAAATTTATTAGCACATGGACTGGCTCCCAGATGTCTGGCCTAGTGCCATGGTGAATCCACCTAGATTTATTGATTTATTATGATGTTGGTTATGATAAAATGTTTGTTGGACTCAGAAATAACATTCAGCGTAATGCTTTCTGTATTCTCCCTCCTCAATGTGCATCTCTCTCAGGGCTTTTTTATTAATCTGCATAAGCATGACCTTGCTATAATGTTATCTCTGGTGTCATGTTCATTTGCTGCTAGTGTCCTCCAACTGTTTCTATACTTTTCCTTCCATTTCATTTAATTCACATACTTCTATGTAACTCACCTCAGAGGTACCGTTCCTTAAAGTACTTCACAAATTAGGGCATCCGGGTAGCATGGCGGTCTATTCCGTCAACTACCAACACGGGGATCGCCGGTTCGAATCCCCGTGTTACCTCCGGCTTGGTCGGGCATCCCTACAGACACAATTGGCCATGTCTGCGGGTGGGAAGCCGGATGTGGTTATGTGTCCTGGTCGCTGCACTAGCGCCTCCTCTGGTCGGTCGGGGTGCTTGTTCAGGGGGAGGGGGAACAACGCCCTGGCGAAACTCCTCACTGTCAGGTGAAAAGAAGCGGCTGGCGACTCCACATGTATCTGAGGAGGCATGTGGTAGTCTGCAGCCCTCCCCGGATGGGCAGAGGGGGTGGAGCAATGACTGGGATGGCTTGGAGAGTGGGATAATTGGCCGGATACAATAGGGGAGAAAAAAAGGAGGGGATCCCCAAAAATAAAGTACTTTACAAATCTGCTGGGTTTAAGTCTGCTCATAATTCTCCCACCCGATAAAAAGTCTAACAGAATCTCCAGTATTGAGTCACATTAAAGATGCTGTGAGGAGTTTGAGTCTCAATATAATTTTGATGCCTCTATGATTGACGTAATCAAATGAGACCGTCCGTGAGAAGACTAGATATTACTGTATTATCATTTCAACTGGTTGTCTCCTGGTCAGACTCCCAGCAAAAACTGATGAGATCATATATACGGCACCGGCACAGACAGGATACTTAGCCACAGCTAGAGACACGATACTATATTCTACAAGCAGCTGTTTTTCAAAAACACCACTGCATCTCTCCCTCTTCTCTACAAAACAAATTGACCAGCTACCAGAAGGTGAATGGGGATCTTGGTGACAAGATACGAAGCTTATGGAAACTGTTCTTTTGGGAGACACTACTGCGCTTGTCCACACGGGCACACACAGTCAACAAAGATCCAAATCTCCTCGTCCAGCTTTAAAGCCGCAATCTGTAACATTCCTCCACCGATAAAGCATTGTTTTATCCATCTGGACCATGCAGTCTTATTGCATAATACCACCAGTCGTGTTTCCCATGATTGGAGTCGCGCTTCAGTCTCCGTACACCACTGCTGAAAAGTCTTTACCGGGTAGGATGAACACTGGTGCAGCGGCAAATGCGTTCCCGCTCAAACAGGAAAACTGATTGAAGCGTGATGCCGATGTGGCCATGCCTGTGTCAGACAGATGATCAGTATTGTTGTAGAGCAAAGTGACGGTGTAGTTTGATGGAGCCAGAATGTCAATGTACAGTATTTGTGTTGGGTGGGGTCATGTATGTAAGTGACCCAGCAATGCTGTGTTCCTCCAGGAAATTTGTCTCCTCGGCTTCGGCTCTCTCACCCGAATCAAAGCTAAGTTCTCACTTAAAAGAGTCCAAGCCACCACAACCCTGCTCCTATACATCTTTGGCCCTCTGCGCCACCAGGCCATAAATCCTCCTGCGCAGCATTAGTGTCGGACAGAGCTGTTTAGCACAAGCTTACGGTAATCAGACAGGGCAGCGATTGAGGGGAGGATAAGGAGAGAAGCACTATTAGATGATTGTACGAGTTAGCTGACGGGCGGATAGAGGAGAGTGGTTTGAGAACGGGGACCTGTGGTGGTTCAGAGATGGATTGATGGGAGTGCCGATTGATAGGGTGAAGAAAGGATAAACGGATAGATGGAGCTGGAGGACAGGCAGAGGGAGGAGGGAAGAGAAGGCTGAGGGAAAAGGCCTCAGAGATTGATGGGAGGGTAAAAAAAAGGAGGCGAGTAGCAGTAGTTGTGGGTGAATTGGAGACTAATAACAGAGGGAGATAATTTCATGCTGGGAGATAGGGAGCAGAGGCTGAAACCCCCCCCCCCTTTTTTTCTCCTCGTTTGTATCCGGCCAATTACCCCACTCTTCCAAGCCGTCCCGGTCGCTGCTCCACCCCCTTTGCTGATGCGGGGAGGGCTGCAGACTACTATGTGCTTCCTCCGATACATGTGGAGTCACCAGCCGCTTCCTTTCACCTGACAGTTTGGAGTTTCCCCCAGTGGGACGTAGTGCGTGGGAGGATCACGCTATTCCCCCCAGTCCCCCCCCCCCAAACAGGCACCCAGACCAATCAGAGGAGGCGCTAGGGCAGCGACCAGGACACATATCCACATCTGGCCGGCTTCCCACCCGCAGACACGGCCAGTGGTGTCTGTAGGGACACCCCACCAAGCCGGAGGTAACATGGGGATTCGAACCGGCGAGCCCCGTGTTGGTAGGCAACAGAATAGACCACTACAGTACCTGGATGCCCCAGAGGCTGAAACCTTTAACTTCTATGTTAAAGGTCCCATGAAATTATTATTCTTTAAATTCTTGTTACATATTTTATCCACACTTATTTTACATCTATTTAACAGTGGGGTTTTTTTGGGGGGGGGGGTTTGCAACCCCCTCAACAATTTTTGTTTTTTAAATTAACATTTTCTTCACCCCCACCTTTTATTCTATCACTTGGTGTCATCCATGTGGTTTCATTCAAGGTAGAATCTCACAGAAACCTCATCGACAGAGATGCAAGTAAGACGGTCTCTATCAACTGCTCAGACAAATCAATATTTCGATAAAACTTGTTAGAGTAACTGTTTAACAGTAACTTAACACCAGACCACTTTGGAGAGTTTCCTGACATCTACGGGTCAAAAACATGGCAGGCTGGTCTTGGTACTCTGTGATGTTAGCATAGCAGGATAAACACAGCTGCAGCTCATAACATTAATAATGGATCCAAAGAACTAGCATCCTACCAACACGGGGGTCCCCGGATCAGATCCCCTTGTTTCCTCCGGCTTGATCGGGCGCCCCTACAGACACAGTTGGCCGTGTCTGCAGGTGGGAAGCGGGATGTGAGTATGTGTCCTGGTCGCTGCACTAGCGCCTCCTCTGGTCGGTTTAGGCACCTGTTCAGGGGGGAGGGGGAACGGGGGGGGGGATAGCATGATCCTCCCACGTGCTACATCCCCCTGGGGAAACTACGCACTGTCAGGTGAAACTACTCAGCCAACTTTAGCTCTGTTGAACCACTGCAAAAGCATTTGGTGTTAAACGTCCAGTCAGGATATGATGTAAATAACATATGTCACGCTGTAACTAGACTTACTTCATTTTACAATGTGAAGACAATGATCCTGTATCGTCCTGTTTACAGCAAAGTCAAAAATGGTTGTGCTCCACACTGATGAGACACGTCCTCACTGCAAGCGTAATAAATAAGGATAATGATAGAATATTCATATAATTTATGAGAATATTGTCTCCTGCTGACCAATAAAATAACTTTTTAATAATATCATCCTGCACTGGTGGGCGTACACTGAAAACAAGACTAGGGCAAGTCCTAGTGTACGGCTTGGCTGTGTATGGTTAATATTCAGAATTGTGGCCAATTTGTTACAGGGCTAGCCAGTGGTAGTGTCTGATGATTCCTGGGTATTACATGTTCATCTGCAATTTGCTGTAGTGGTCCCAGTAATATTTGTTGTTAAAGTGTACTGAAGTAGCATATCACATGACATAGTTAAGCTATATGCGAGTAAAAAAAAAAAGGGCTATAAATGTAGTTGCAAGAACAAAACGTTCCACTCACATCGTGGGATGTTTGATTTGAAAGAGAATCTAATTTAATTGTAATTATAACCATTGTAATAATCTGTTAACTCCCCTTCCTATTTCATCTGTTTCTATGGGCGATGTCTCTTGTGTTTCCAAGACTCACTCTGTTTTGACGGGCAAATTCACAAAAGGATTACACGGCTTTTGTGGCCGCTAAACCTGCACAAATAAGACAAAAAGAAACCGTGTAATTCTCAAAGCACCCAGAAAGGGTGAAATGCACCCCTAACTGCTCTGCCGAGCAAATAGCGTCTCGGTGCTCTGGTGCTACTTGCACCAGAGCACCGAGGGCATTCAAATTAGGTTGTATGTATACATTGGGTGTAAAATTGGCCCCTTTCTATGCAAATGAGCCTCATTGCAAAAAAAAAAAAGGGTCCAATTCACAAACACCGGTGCTAATAGCCACATGCAGTTAGAGTGAAAATTATTAGCATCTTTAGAGAGTTGGTGATCATGGCAGCAGTGATTGTAGCCAGGCGAAGGTATCGTCATGCCAGCTGTGCTCGTGAGCTGTGTGTGTGAATGGGACTGTTTTGGTTCTAATGGGGGCCAGCTGATCAAGACGGGAGGAGACTGAGTCATTATAATTATTGACAAGATCAGAGGGGTTATCAGACAGCAGGGGAGGGGAGGCAGACATTTTACTGGCAAGGGAGGCAGAAAGAGCTGATGAGGAGATAGCTCTGAGATTTCTGAAGTATATGCGTTTTGACTTTTGGGATGGCGATAGGGATGTCAATGTCCACGGTGATTGCCAGGTGGTTAGAGAGATTGAGATTGAGCTTAGAGAGTTGATGTATTGTCAGGCCAGTGGACCAGGCCAAATCCAGGAGGTGGCCACAGCTGTGAGTGCGGAAGTTGATATGTTGTGTGAAATTGAAGCATTATAGCAGTTCCATGAATTCTATGGCAGGTTTAGTCAGTGACACCAATGCGGATATTAAAATCAACAGGAAGGAGAACGGAAGGTGAGATGGCACATAGCTGGGTCAGAAAATCAGAGAAGTCAGAGAGAATGGAAGGGTTTTTCTTGGGGGGGGGGGGGGGGCAATAGATAATAGCCGTAACCAAGGGAGTGGGACCAGAGAGTTTGAAGGCAAGGTATTTGAAAGAATGAGCAGCAGGAATGGAAATGGTGGTTGTTTTAATGTCCTTGCTGTAAACAGCAGCAGCACCACCTCCCTATCCCCCAAGATGAGGTTTATCAGTGTATGTGAATCCTGTGGGTGTGGTCTGATTTAGTGGGAAATGGTCCAGTCACCTATCAGAATGAGGCTTTTGCAGCCGTTGAGGCTTTCTTTCTTTGAAAAACAAAAGTGTGCGGCACGGTGGCCCAGTGGTTAGCACTGTTGCCTTACAGCAAGAAGGTCCTGGGTTTGAACCCCAGGCCATCCCAGGTCCTTTCTGTGAGGAGTTTGCATGTTCTCCCTGTGTCTGTGTGGGTCTCCACTGGGTGCTCCGGTTTCCTCCCACCATCATAAATGTTACAATTTCATTTAGCAGACGCTTTTATCCAAAGCAAGGTACATCTGAGCATTAATACAACACTATCAAGGATCTAGTCAAGAAACAACAACATAAGTGCCAGTATTTTTATTAATGCCATCAGGTATGGCATTTTTCGAGGAAGAGCTGGGTCTTTAGCTTCTTCTTAAAGATGGAGAGGGACTCAGCGGATCAAATGGAGTTTGGTAACTCGTTCCACCACCAGGGAACTACAGAAGAGAAGAGTCTGGATAGTGACTTAGGGCCCCATTATGGTGGAAGTGCCAGGCACCTTTCATTGGCAGAGCATAGTGAGCGGGACTGAGTGTAGACCTGAATGAGGGAGTTCAGGTAGGCGGTTTTAGTTGATGTTTTGTTAACGAGCATCAAGGTTCTGAATTTGATGTGGGCAGCTGCTGGGAGCCAGGTGAGGGATATGATCAGCGGAGTGATGTGCTGTTTTGGGTTGGTTGACGACCAGATGCGCCACTGTGTTCTGGATCATTTGTAGAGGTTTGAAAGTACATGCAGGTCAGCCATTAGGAGGCCAGGTAGGCCAGTAAGGAGTTGCAGTAGTCAATGTGTGATACAAGAGCTTGTACCAGGAGTTTTGCTGCATGCTCAGGCAGGTAGGGTCTAATTTTCCTGATGTTGCACTGGGCAAATTGGCCTGACTGAGCAATTGAGGCCATGTGAACCTTAAAGGTTAGTTGGTCATCAATCATGACACCTAGGTTTCCAGCAGACTTTGTGGGCATGAGTTGGGTTGATCCGAGCTGGCTATTGATCTGTTGTTGTAAGGATGGACTGGCTGGGATGACAAGGAGCTCAGTCTTACATAGGTTAAGCTGGAGGTGGTGTTCTTTCATCCATGCAGAGATATCAGCAAGGCATGACAATATCCATGCCGAGACTGTGAGGTCATCTGGCGGGAATGATAGGAAGAGCTGGGTATCGTCAGCATAGCAATGGTATGAGAAACCATGGAAGCGGATGATTGCACCAAGTGAGTTGGTGTATATTGAGAAGAGAAGGGGACCGAGCACTGACCCTTGAGGCACCCCTGTGGATAAGCCATGCGGTTTGGACACTTCTCCCCTCCAAGATACTCCAAAAGATCTCCCTGAGAGGTAGGACATGAACCAGCGGAGGGCAGATCCTGAGATACTAAGCTCAGCAAGTGTGGAGAGGAGGATTTGGTGGTTACCCGTGTCAAAGGCAGTTGACGGATCTAGGAGCAATAAAGCTGAGGACTGACCAGCAGTTCTAGCCAAACACAGTGATTCCATTATCGATGGGATTGCAGTGTCAGTAGGGTGACCCTGCTTACTGATTCAGATCGTACAGATTAAAGACATGCATGTTAGTGTTAATACTCCTGTCTGTGCCCCTGACCAAGGTAATAGGAAAAGAACTGGAGTTGGTCCCCGGGCGCTGCAGCTGCCCGCTGCTTCTATGTAATAGGACGTGTTAAATGCAGAGAACAAATTTCATTGTAATCGGTACAATGACGAAATAAAGTGGCTTTCTTTCATTCTTTTGTTATTAAGTGAATGAGGGTTGAACAAAACCAGTTTCAGATGACGTTGCTTTGTGATAGGCTGTGAGGACTGAGGAAGGGGACGGAGATTTGACTGATTCCGTGTCGTTTGTTGTGGTGACATGAGGGTAATGATATCTGTTGGTAAAGAAGAAAACCACTTTATTTTTTCATTGTACAGTTGTTTGGTTACAATGAATTAGAGTGTTTTGTCAGAGGGATTATTTTGGGTGCTTTATGCCTGCAGTATGGAACTTTTGTCTCCCCCTTCTGGCAGTGAGTAATTACACAAACACTGTTGGCACGTATTTAGTTAATAGTTACAAAAATTCAAAGAAATTTCCACTGTTCCAGGTTCTATTATTTAGGTAGATTAAAGGTAATAGCTACATAGCCTACTCCAAATATTCTATAAATACCAGCCTGTCCAAGAGCAGTAACTTGACAACCGTGTCTGCCCTCAGTCCCTTCTTTTCTTACAGTGCTCTCCAACGAGGGAAATGGTTACACCAATGGTTATCCGTGTTTGTCCTTGCCATCAAACGCTTTTTTCCTTTCTTTTTGTTTTTTCCTTTAATTCTTGCTCTGAACGTCGAGTTTCTTTTTCCTCTGGACCATCAGAAACTACTCAGTTGCTACTTCGAAGCACACCTTCTGTTTTTCCAAGCAACTGGATCCAACTTCCGTTTGATGAAAGCATTCATGCCTCTGATTGGCCAACCCTAACCCCTCCCTAATCCTAACCTTAACCAATCAGAGGCAGAGTTTGCTGGTTGACATAAACGCATCACTACTGGTGCTCCACCGCGGGAATGTCACCCCAGTCACCAGATATAAAAATTCAATATACTGTGAAATACAGAGATTTACCGGGCCAATAGGGAAACCTCCACTTCCGTGTTTACCAAGGGCGTCGTTGGTCGGTGGAGCAATCGTGTAACTTCAGTGATGTCGTTGGTCACCTGATGCCGTGACCCACTTGTGTCAAACTGAGCTCTCAGTCAGTCACTCTAACATAATCAGTCAGTCAGTCATTCATTGTGGGGCTGGACCGCTGGTCTGCTCCAGCCAAAAATGTCCAAGATTGTGAGAGAAGATGTGAGATCTTCTGTTCACCAAATTGAGCCAATTGCATATCGATATCCATTTTCTTTTGAGAATGCTGGGTGATTGTTGGCTGTCAGTGAAATCAAACTCCCCCCCCCCAAAGGTTCTGTTTCATTCGAAAATGCGTCCATTGGGGTGCCTTGGTGGCTCACCCGATGGAACACGTACCACATAAGGTTGAGTCCTTACCGCAGCGGCCTGGGTTCGAATCCGGTCCGGGTCCTTTGCTGCATGTGGTCCCCTGTCTCTCTCTTATTATTGCTATCAAATAAAGGTGGAAAATGCCCCCCCCCACCAAGAAAAATCTAAAAAAAGAAAATGCATCCACTTTTTGTAGTAATTTGTCATGCTCTCACTTCCATTTCATGCGACCTTTACTTTGCACCCAGATATGGGCAGGGCGTGGCACCAAATTTGGGGACATAATTAATTGTTTGTGCAATGTCATTGTGAGAGCTGCATGCCACACCATACATTGTAATGCACTGTGAGATGCCAAGATAAGATACAGGGTCTTTATAGTTCTTTGTAGAATTTTGATCTGCTGATGCTTAATTCCTCTGTTTTTCTCTCTTTGTCCTCTCCCTGTTTTAAAAATCCTCCATGTTGTCGACACTTTCTTGATGCACTCTTATGATATTCACATCATGTTCCTTCTGTGCCACCCATGTCTCAATCTCTGACTTCTATAATTGTTTGGCCATTTTTCATCTTCCCCATCTTCCATTTCGTACAAACATGGTCTCACCTCATGTTACTTCGTTGTTTTTTTTCTCCAATGTCAATCCTCTCTAAATCTCTTCCCTTTCCCTGTGAAAATGAACTGTTCCCGCCTCTTCTCTCCTGCAATCTATGTACTTTATTTCCTTTTTAACACCCTTTGTGCTCCCCATTGTCCTCGGTGCTTGCATGTGTTTGGTCAGTTTTGGGGACACCTCCCTGTCTTCGGCGTCCACCCTGGAGCACATTCCCTCCTCGGCTGTGGCGCGCCCGCGGCCCCTGGTGCGACAGCAAAGCCTCCAACAGCCCCTCACCCACCAGCCCCCGCCGGGTCCCAACGACCCCCCAGCCACCTCTCAGAGCCTGGGCCAGCTACACACAGGCCCAGGTGGTGGGGGCCACCGGGGGGGCCCGCGGGGGGTCCGGGGGAGTCCGGCGGGAGCCTCCCGGTACAGAGGGGCAGGGGCGGGCCGATCCAGGTCAAACCCGGGCAGCTGGGACCACATGATGGGACAGATCCGCAACAGAGGTCTGGATGTCAAGTCCTTCCTGTGAGTGTCACAATGTTTGTTCCCTCTGTTGAAGGTCTTCACTTTGTCTTCATTCAGTCTTCTTAGTCCAGATTTACTGATGCCACTGCACATTTAATGTAAAACTAAAGCAGTTTTTAATAAGTTGGAGGTCAGACATGTGCTTGTCATCCCAGTCTCAAAGGCAAAACATTTGTACACAATTGTTCAGTTCCCAAGACTCGTTCATTGCAAATGTATTGATGAATGAGGAGGTAGTTAAAGAAATCCACTCAAATCTACTTAAAGCTTGATTTAAACTCATTGCAAATATTATGTCGAAAGATAGAACGAGTAGGATTTGTCGGTTGCGGTTTGGAAACACAACATTCAAAGTCAGCCCCTCCTTTCCGGCACGTGCCCCCTGACCACAGTTTCCAGAGCACATCCCAGTGTACAGGCCAACTCCGCATCACTCTTCATTCCCATCCTCTCTGTCAGTGCTCGCCAGCGGGGGAAACCCAACCCCAAATTCACTCTCACTTTGGAACGAGCTTTGTCCGCTTGGCGTTTCGCCTCGCTATGTTTGTGTCTTTTCGGCGCTGTGTCCGCCATTGTCGTAGCTTCCTCATGGATGCATGCTTACGATCTTGATCTGGCACCTTGTCGCTATGTTTTTATAAAGTCTCTCATCTCATCATCAGCCACTTCTCCGGGGTCGGGTCGCGGTGGCAGCAAGCTAAGTAGGGCACTCCAGACGTCCCTCTCCCCAGTAACGCCCTCCAGCTCCTCCTGGGGGATCCCAAGGCGTTCCCAGGCCAGGCTGGACATGTAGTCCCTCCAGCGAGTTCTGGGTCAACCCCGGGGTCTCCTCCCAGTTGGCTGTGCCCGGTAAACCTCCAAAGGAAGGCGCCCAGGGAGGCATCCTGATCAGATGCCTGAACCACCTCAACTGGCTCCTTTCGACACGAAATAGCAGCGGCCCTACTCCGATCTCCCCCCGGAGGTCCGAGCTCCTCACCCTATCTCTAAGGCTGAGCCCAGACACCCTACAGAGGAAACTCATTTCAGCCGCTTGTATCTGCGATCTCACCCTTTCGGTCACTACCCAAAGCTCATGACCATAGGTGAGGGTTGGAACGAAGATTGACTGGTAAATTGAGTGCTTTTCCTTCTGGCTCAGCTCCCTCTTCACCTTTGGGCAGAGTCCCGCTGCCCAAAGGTTAACCCCCAGACATGTCCCTTACACAGCAAAATAAGAAAAATAAGAAAATGCAGGCAGAGGACAGGGTCTCTGCAGATATAGACACCACCACACACATCTAGTGGCTCGTAAGCGATGATTGAGAGGGATTCTTTTTTTATGACTATACACTGGTTTTTAGGAAAATCCTACCCGTTCTACCTTTAACGACTGGCCTCCCAGATGCTTATCCTGACCTCAACCGCACCACACACAAACTTAAACCTAAGCATCTCTAATCTAATACCTAAACATGACCATGTCTAACCGCGGCAGAATGTGGTGTGAAGCAGCTGTCCTCAGCTGGTCTGATCGACTCAGGACAGATACGCTGGTTCCACACCCCCAACGAAGATGCACTAGAGCCAGGCATCAGACCTTTAATCTGACGCCTGTTTCTAGTCTTTTTAGCAGCTTTTTTTAATTCTGCTGTTTTTAAGTCTTCTTTTTTTGAAGTAAACGGGCTGTTGCCCCCTCACTGACCGTCTGTGTCTGTGTGCTGAGAAGCCCTGGCTGTGGTGCAGGTCGGCCATGCTAACCGTATACATAAAATAGACCACCAAATAGTCAAATATACTTAAATTAGTTTTGCCTCGCCCGGTGAGATGAGTTGAGATGCATGTTCTGCATGCGACAGAAGGTGATTTGATACGGTGACATGTAGTCTGACAAACAAGGACGGATGTATATGAGCTCACACGCGTATTCTCAGGAACTGCAGATGAAGTCTCGTACAAACCTTTTGTCTGTGAGACCGAGTTGATTTTTACCGTCAGCTGAATAATCCTCTTATCGGCGGTACACTGGGTGAATTTTTCTAATCACATGTGCTGTTATTTTCTGCCCTCATGTCCTACATTTCCTTACTGTATTGTAAGTATTGTTATACCGTCTACGTATACTGCCACTATGTCACTACGTAGGTGGCTTTCTTGAGTAGGACACAGTCTGAATATGCTGCACGATGATTTTGAGAGCCTTTTTATTCTTCTTTTCATTTGTGTGTGTGTGTGTGTGCACGCGTGCCAATATTCAAAAATGATCTCTGAAATAGCTTAGTGTGGATTAACTTGCACAGTAAACAAAGTGCAAGTTTATGAATATAAATTTGCTGATGTTCGTGTGGTAAACATGTGCATGTGGTTGTGTTTCTGCAGCTGCCTGTGTGTGAGTTATCTGCTTTATCTGCAGCAGGAAGGAATAGTTACAACTTTTACCCCATGCGATAGGCACAGAAAGCTGGGCCACAATGGCCACATTAAAGTCAGGATAGTTAGTGATGCCCAAGTCAGTGTCATATTTACACTGTGTACACACACACACACACACACATATATATTTTTTTTTCTTCTTGGAAACCATCAATGGTATTGTTAAAAGTGCTCTCAACAAGTGAGGAGCAGAATATTGAGATAGGTATAGGAAATAAAACTTTAATACATAGCAGAACAAGCTTGTTTAAACAACAAAGAAAAAACACAGCCAATGTGTTGCCCCACGTTGCCCCTATTTTAAAAAAACGTTCAAACGTTTTCTATCCTCCCATTGGTTGCATGGTGCGAGGCAACGTAGTATTGGCTATGTGTTTTTTCTTTGTTATTTAACTATCAACACGGATACAGGAAACAGATTTTAATACATTGCAGTACAGGCCTGTTTCGTGCGTCTCACACTCGTCAGCTGCTAATGTGTTTACACAAAGAATCATACAGTTTGCGTTGCCCAGCGTCAACTGGTGGCCAATTCGTTTTATAGAAACGAATTGGCCACCAGTTGTAGACACCAAAAAAAAACATCTCCTTTGTAACTATAAGTAAAATGTATTTATTACCCCCCCCCAATTAGATGATACACCTATGACATTTAATAGATTTTTTTTATAATTTTTAATATTTTAACTGCTTGTCCTTCCAATTGTGCACCAACACCACCCCAATATATAATTCACATAAATTACCTTGTTATATTTTTATTGTACGCCATTTCAACAGCGCCCTGGCCCCTAAGTGCTTTTCAAAACAAACCCCAGTCCCACTGGTTGTAATGTTTTCTACCCCTCCATTGGTTGCCGTGCATCATAACTACCTACCCCATTGGTTGTTATAATTTGAATGTTTCCCCGTCAGACTGGTCGCGGTCCAACCGACATTAGGGGCGTGACGCTGGGCAACGCAAACTGTACGATTCTTTGTTGAACCACATTAGCAGCTGATGAGTGCGAGACGCATGAAACAGGCCCGTACTGCTATGTATGAAAATCTTTCTTCCTGTATCCGTGTTGATATATAGTATATATATATATATATGGTCCTTCGGGCCGGATTAGAGTACCAACAATGGTATGGAATATACACACACAGACGCCCAGACCCAATCTGCACACCACTGTACTTCACAGAGAGAATGACGCCCCCCCAGAGTACCTGAATGACTATGTGGTTGCAACTCTCCCGCATGAGGGACGAACCCGAACCACACAACTGGCTCTCCCCTCCCCTAGGTTCACGCAGTGAGCAAACGTGGAACTCATTCCAGAGGAGCGCCGGTTCCAGGTCAACACACTCATCACTTGGCAGATTCCCCTCTAATGTTCTCTCCGAGCTACAAACCGCCCTTCTCGGAGAGCGGGTGAAGCGGATGGAGCTCAAGGAGTTGCAATGGCAACGGGAAGAGGACTAACAAGCCGATATTGAACGTGAACGACTCCGCACTTAAGCCAGAGAGGCGCAACAGTTGCAAGACGAGGCCCATAGAGCCCGAGTCATTAACCAGACAACTGGAACAACGGCAACAGCTAAAGAAGAGAGAAAACGAGCTAGAGATAGCCAAGCTTGTCACTTCTCTCCTTAAAGAGAAAATACAGGACCCCGATGGCTCCAGAGCCTCACCCTCACCATCACCATCCCCGCCGTTGTCATTACCTGACAACGGCGGGTGATGGCCTGGCGGCCAGTCCAGGGTGTCTCCTGCCTGCCGTCCAATGACCGCTGGAATAGGTGCCAGCATCCCCACGACCCTGAGAGCAGGATAAGCAGTTAAGATAATGGATGGATATATACACACACACACACACACATACAGACATACATACATATACAGACGGGTGAAAAATTGAAGGAAAACCCAACATAAAATGTCTTAGTAAGGTGTTGGGCCACCACGAGCCTCCAGAACAGCTTCAGTGCTCCTTGTCATAGAGTCTACATTGTCTCTGAACTCTACTGGAGGGATGGACACCATTCTTCCAAAAGATATTCCCTCTTCTTTCGTTTTTTTAAACTGCTTTGTTAATCCCCGTGGGGGAAATTCTTTATCTGCATTTAACCCATCCTAGCTGTGTCGCTAAGAGCAGTGGGCGGCCGCCATGTGGTGCCCGGGGACCAACTCCAGTTGGCCTCGCCCTGCCTCGGTCAGGAGCACTAACCCTAACATGCATGTCTTTTTGATGGTGGGGAAACCGGTGCACCCGGAGGAAACCCGCCACGGACACGGGGAGAACATGCAAACTCCACACGGAGGACGACGTAGGATGACCCCCCCAAGGTTGGACAAGCCCGGGGTTTGAACCCAGGACCTTCTCGCTGTGAGGCAACAGCGCTGACCACTGGGCCACTGTTTTGATGGTGGTGGTGGAGAGTGCTAACTCGTCAGTCCAAAATCTCCCATAGGTTTTCAGTTGGGTTGAGATCTGGTGACTGTGAAGTCCATAGCATATGATTTATATCATGTTCATCCTCGTCAGACCATTCAGTGACCCCTGGTGCCCTGTGGGGGCACTGTCATCCTGGAAGAGACCACTCCCATCAGGATAGAAATGCTAGTCGTCTGAGAGGCAAAGCATTAAGAGCGCTCCTCCTTCCTACGCATGTGAGGAATGACAGATAACAGACGATGCTCCCTATGTAGGCAGCTTCTCACTGCATTACCCTCTCCCAACAACCTGCGGCAAAAAAACCCATGTGCATATGACCACATAGACACACACACAAACACACACACACCACCTCTGGCCACCTCTACATTTTAGTGTCTCTCTGAATCATAGCTCAGTTGAAGCAGGGCAGATATGTAGGGCACAGAGAGGTGGCCTTGTCCACTGTCCCATGTCCCCATTAATCTCCCCGGACCGAGCACCTCAATTCCTGACCTGGGTTCGGGTGGTGGGGGGTGCACACAAAGGAGGGCCATCTTGTGTGTGGGCAATCAACGGGGGGGGGGGGGGCTGAAAAGCTGGATGCAACCCTTTCCCCATCCCTTTAGCATCTCTGTCTCCGCTGGCATGCGCCTCCATGCTGGCGGCCTCACACACAGTGCGGTCACTGAACCAGCCCGATTACGTTTTCTCGATCGATGCGACTAGTGTAGGTGGTAATGATTCCACCACCCTCCACTTGAAGTGCATCCTACTTTTCGGTCATCCATACTAATCCATTTAGTCAAATCAATGGGCCTTGTGGCGGTGCTGTTAATGCCTCCCTGGTGGGCTGCCGTCTACCATGTTCCTCTTGTCACTGATACGCCTTCACAGAGGAGCACCCGTTGATGACGAGGCAAAGCACCACATTTGAGGGAGACACTCGAAGAGAAAGAACGCTCATGACACAATCTCAGAGAAGAAGAAAAAAGAGTAATAGCGTGACTTAAGTCAAAGAATTAGAAGGAATAGAGAAGAAAAGACGAAGAGTTTGAGTCAGAGGAAACACTGAAGACAAGTAAGCCATCTTGCGTTACACAGGACAAGGTGGAATGAGGTAGATATTAGGAAGTCATTGTGCCATTCCGAACAAAGGAGGAATGTGCAGTGGGAGACAAGCAGAAATATGGTTTTGGCTACATTAATAATAAAACCACAAAGGTTTTGGCTGTTAAAAGAACAGTTATTCCAAAACGCGCTCATGGAAAATGATCCGAAAGAGGTGAAAAAGAGCTGAGCCAGAGAGAGGAGAGGCCGTAGATCAGTGTATTAATGGAGAAAGCTGTGCAAGGAGAAACGGTACCAAGAGGATGCAGAGTAGAATAACTCACCTGACCGCTTTATACAGCCTCATTGAACATGGAGGAGAGGAGCTGGGTGTGCCCAAAGTAGCATATTTTATTCATTACAAAATAAATAAAATTTTAGAATATAATACATTTTAAATATATTAATAAATAAAAAATATATAATACATATTATTAAATTATTAATAACATTAGATATGATAAAATATAGTGATAAATATTATAATTTAAAAAAATATTTTTACCATATGTAGCGGCACGGTGGTGCAGTGGTTAGTGCAGTCGCCTCACAGCAAGAAGGTCCTGGGTTCAAGTCCCGGGGAAGTCCAACCTTGGGGGTTGTCCTCTGTGTGGAGTTTGCATGTTGCGTGGGTTTCCTCCGGGTGCTCCGGTTTCCACCCACAGTCCAAAGACAGGTAGGTCAAGTGAATCAGCCATGCTAAATAGTCCCTAGGTGTGTATGTATGTATGTGTGTGTGTGTGTGAATGTGTGTGTGTGTGTTGGCCCTGTGATGGCCTGGCGGCCTGTCCAGGGTGTCTCCCCGCCTGCCGCCCAATGACTGCTGGGATAGGCTCCAGCATCCCCACAACCCTGAGAGCAGGATAAGCGGTGTGGATAATGGATGGATGGATGTTTAAATATATACGTGTTGTGGAGGATGAAAGAAACGAGACGAGACCGCTTCTCCTTTTGACCACACAGCCGTGGGGTCGTTCATTCTGCTAAACCTCAGCCTTGTGTCTACTCAACATACCCTTTGCTAACCCCCGCCCACTGTCTTAAAGGGACTGTCTCTGGCCCGCATGGTGAATACGTAACCTGCAAGTAGGTCACTACACACGCCTCCCCAGAATTCACCACGACAACAAGAAGAAAAAAAAAATCAATGTGGCAGAGGACGAATAATGCGGCCAAAACGGCTCCTCTTGGAGGGTGTAGGGGCAGGGGGGCGTCCACGCTGAGGGGGCTGGGCCACTTGAACCGGCCTGTCCAAGTCCAGGTGAGCCGGCTTGAGGCGGTCCACCAAAACCCACTCCTTCTTACCACCGACATCCACAACAAAGTTCTTAGCCCCCGCCGCCTTGACACAGAAGGGGCCATCGTAGGGGGGCCGCAGGGGGGTACGGTCGGCATCGTGCCGGATGAAGACGTACCCAGCCGACTGCAGGTCCTTGGGGATGTAAGACTGAGGAAGGCCGTGCCGCAAAGTTGGGATGAGTGAAAACTCCGGCAGCGTCCTGGAACACAGCCCGTTGGCAGGCAGCAGACCGGGTGCCGCGCTGTCAGGGAGAAAGTCCCCTGGGACCCGCAGTGGCTGGCCGTAAACCAGCCCAGCTGACGAGGACTGGAGGTCTTCCTTAGGGGCAGTCCACAGGCCAAGCATGATCCATGGGAGCCAGTCGACCCAGCTACTGTCTGTGAGGCTGGCCCGAAGAGCGGCCTTCATAGAATGATGAAACCGCTCACATAAACCATTGTCCTGTGGGTTGTACGCCGTGGTGCGGTGCAGCTTCACCCCTAAGCTTTCAGCAACTGCAGTCCAGAGCTCAGCTATGAACTGCGGACCCCGGTCCGAAGTGAGGTCAGATGGCGTGCCAAACCGGGCTACCCAGGACCCGATGAACGCCCGGGCCACCTCAGCAGACGTGGTGGTTGACAACGGAATAGCCTCTGGCCACCTAGTGGTCCTGTCCACCATGGTAAGGAGATGAGTGAAACCACGGGAAGAGGGAAGGGGTCCTACTAAGTCCACATTGACATGGTCGAAACACCTACCAGGCACTGGGAACAGCGTCAAAGGTGCCTTGGTGTGTGGCGGTGAACCTTGGAGTGCTGACACTCCAAGGTGCCCGCCCAGTCCTTGACATCCTTCCTGAGGCCATGCCACACAAACTTGGCCCCAACCAACTTCGTTGACGCCTTCATGCCTGGGTGTGAAAGGCCATGGATGGCGTCGAAAACCCGTCGCCACCAGCCCATGGGCACCATGGGTTGGGGCTGACTTGTGGAGATGTCGCAGAGAAGCATGGCCCCGGCGTCGTCAAACACTACATCCTTCAACTGCAGCCCGGTGTCAGCAGTCCGGTAGGCCTGCACTTCTGTGTCAGCAGCCTGGTCTGCAGCCATGGCTGCGTAGTCGAGTCCCAAGTGGACGGCCCCCAACATCGCCCGGGAGAGGCAGTCGGCAACAAAGTTGTCCTTGCCGGCGACGTGCCGGATGTCAGTGGTGAACTCGGAGATGTAAGAGAGCTGACACTGTTGGTGCCCAGACCACGGCTTGGTGGCTTTGGCCATGGCGAGTGTCAGCAGCTTGTGGTCCACAAACACAGAGAACTGGCAGCCTTCCAGCAGTAACTGGCAGCCTTCCAGCAGGAACTGGAAGCAGCGGATGGCAAGAAACAGGTCAAGAAGCTCCCGGTCGAAGGTACTGTATTTCCTGTCACTGCTGCACAGCTGGTGGCTGAAAAAAGCAAGCAGCTGCCATGCTCTGCCCACCCACTGCTCATACACTGCCCCCATGGTGTAATCTGAGGCGTCCGTGGTGAGTGCTACTGGGGCAGTTGGTGATGGGTGCGCCAACAAGGTGGTGTCAGCCAGCGCAGCCTTAGCATCCTCAAACGCCTGGTTTCTATCTTCCGACCAGTCCACTGGGCCCTTGGGGTCATTACCCTTCAGAGCCTCATACAGGGGGCGCATTAAATGAGCCGCCCATGGAATTAACCGGTTGTAAAAGTCCACCATGCCCAGGAACTCCTGCAAGGATTTCACCGTGTTCGAGCATGGGAACCTGGCGACGGCGTCCACCTTGTCGGGGAGGGGGGTTGCTCCGTCCTTTGTAACCCGGTGCCCGAGGAAATCAATGGTCAGCAGGCCCAGCTGGCACTTTGCCGGGTTGACGAAGAGCCCATGCTGGCTGAGCCGTTCGAACAACTGCCGGAGGTGGACGAGGTGCTCCGCTGCAGACGTACTGGCCACGAGAATGTCGTCCAGGTAAACAAACAGGAATGGCATATCTCGCAGCACAGAGTACATGAGCTGCTGAAAGGTCTTTGCAGCCCCCTTGAGCCCAAACGGCATCCTCGGGAACTCGGAACAGACCAAACGATGTGATTACTGCCATCTTCAGCACATCCTGTGGGCGGACCGGCACCTGATGGTATCCGTGCGCGAGGTCCATCTTGGAAAAGATGACTGCCCCCGCCAAGCGCACGGAGAAGTCCTGGATGTGCGGGACGGGGTAGTGGTCTGGCATCGTGGCGTTGTTGAGGCGGCGGTAATCACCTCATGGGTGCCAGCCACCGTTAACCTTCGTCACCATATGCAGGGGGGAGGCCCATGGACTGTCGGAGCGGTGCATGATGCTGAGGCACTCCATGTTGGCAAACTCTTCCTTGGCGATGGCGAGCTTGGCTGGGTCGAGGCACCGTGCACGGGCGTAGACTGGGGGGCCCGTGGTGGTGATGTCGTGTTCCACTCCATGCTTGGCTACTGCTGATGAGAAGATGGGTGTTGTGAGGTCCGGAAACTCAGCGAGCAGATGCTGAAATTCATCCCCGGTGGCAATCATGTTGGACAAGCCGATGGGACCCACCTCCCCCAGCGTGAGTAGGAGCAGAAGGAGACGGCGTTAATCAAGCGGCGGTTTTTAACTTCTACCAACGCCCATAAGCGTGCAGGAAATCCGCACCCAGGAGGGCAATGGACACCTTCGCCATTACAAAGTCCCAGCCGAACTGCCGACCTCCAAAAGCCACCTTCACATACCTCGTGCCATAGGTGCGTACAGGGGTGCCGATAGCAGCATCCATAGGGGGGCCGAATCCACTGGTGTCGCAGGAAGGATGCTCCGCTGCGCACCTGAATCAACTAGCAATCGCCGGCCGGAGATGGTGTCCTGAATAAACAGCAGCCTGCCTTCCTGACCAACGCTCAGGGCTACTACTGAGCGCCGGCCCTGGCTTTTCCCGCCCTGCTGAAAGTGCGTGTTGCATGGCATTGCTTGGCTTTGGTTCCAAACCTAGCATGGTAGAAGCACAGGCCCCCTGAATCCTGCTGCTGACGAGAAACTGCTGCCGTGGTGACGCCTGCAGCCTCAACCGGCGGTGGTGTAAGAGCGGAGGCAGGCTGCAGAGCGGCCGCACACTGCTGTCGGCTGGCGAGAAAAATCCTGTCAGCCTCCACGGCCAACTCCCGGAAGCTGCTGGTGGTGGACAACTTGGGAGCTGGCCAAGGCAGCATGGACGTGAGAGGGGAGCTGACGGAGGAACAGCTGGCCGAAAAGGAAGGCGGGGTCGCACGAACCCAGCATGCTCAGCATCTTGTCCATTAGCTCCGATGGCTTGCCGTCTCCCAGGCCTTGCAGCGAAAACAACCAGTCCACCCGCTCCACCTCTGCTAGCTCAAAACCCTGCAGCAAGTGTCTTGTAATCGTACCGTACTTATCTGGGGCTTGCAGCTTGCAGATATTGGGCTTGCGGCAGGCCCAATATCTGTGACGCCGTAGATGTTCTGAGTGCCGCCACGACGTAGTGGTACTTGGTCTCATCCACGGTGATGTTCCTAATAGCCAACTGGGCTTCGATGTGAGCGAACCATGCTGCCGCAGCCGCTTCCCAAAAGTTGGGCAGTTTGAGCGAGACGGCGTTAGTCACTGCCGCTGCCCTGGTAGCTTCGTTCGCCATGGCTCACGTCGGGGTCACCAATGTGGAGGATGAAAGAAAGGAGACGAGACCTCTTCTCCTTTTGACCACACAGCCGTGGGGTCGTTTATTTCCTCCAACTAAAACTAAGTCAGTAGTTCATCCTGCTAAACCTCAGCCTCGTGTCTACCCACAATACCCTTTGCTAACCCCCGCCCACTGTCTTAAAGGGACCGTCTCTGGCCCGCGTGGTGAATACGTATCCTGCAAGTAGGTCACTACAGTATATCTATATATTTATCTATATGTGTATATATATCTATCTATCTATATACGTGTGTGTGTGTGTATATATATATATATATATATACACACACACACATTTATATATCTTATCTATCTATCTATCTATCTATCTATCTATCTATCTATCTATCTATCTATCTATCTATCTATCTATCTATCTCTCTCTCTCTCTCTCTCTCTCTCTATATATATATATATATATATACATACACACGTATATATAGCTATAGATCTATATATATGTATATGTGCAATATTTGAGTGTGTACGTGTGTGTGTGTGTGTGTTACTGTGCAACTGCATATTGAATGAAGATGAGTCGTGTGCAAACGGTGGCATGTTATGGTCATTGTTTGCCGGGCCTCTAGAACTCATGGTGCAGCATACTCGAATAATAGGTAGTTTAAATGACCTCTGGCATGTTGCTGGAGAGTAATAGCTGGATATCAAATTGTAATATTTCTTTCTTTTCATTGATGTCAGTTTTTTTTTCTTCTATTTATTGGTTTGTAGGCTCCGTGTCAATTTACACAGATTTGTTGTGCTATTTCCCCCCCTCACTTGGTTTCAATTGTCTATTCTTTTTTTCAGTCTCTGCCCATCCAGACACTTTTGTCACACTCCCAAGTCCTCATTTCTATTTTTACATCTTTCCCTTTATAAGAAACAGACAAATAGAAAATAATACAGCTATTAATGGACCAGTGGTTTTTAACCTCTGGTGCTGCAGCCCCCTTTTGCAAAGGCATGCTATTTCAAGGCACACAAGTATTAATTATGCAATGCAGGAAAAGCTGTGTATTATCTTACAAAAGGCCAAGCATAACAAGCGGGGCTGTACTAATTACCCCAAGCCGTAAAAACTGAGGCAGATTTTATAAAAGTCAAATGTAGTTTTTTAACTTGATATTTCTGAAGTGACCAAAATCCCAATGTGCTCTACTGCAAGTATTTGTACCCTGTCACACTGTTGAATCACAATATGACCGTTATCAGTAAATAATAATCTACAGTTTTGACTTGTTAAATGCCTTTACAACCTCTCCCTATCTCTCTTTGCATTTTCACTGTGTGTGTGTGTGTGTGTGTGTGTGTGTGTGTGTGTGTGTCTGTTTATTTGTGGGTCTTGTTATGTCTCTGTGTCCATCCGTGGTCCCAGCGAGGGGAAGATGGTGGTTTTGTCTCTAGCTATCGGCCTGGCTGAACAGGATGACTTTGCCAACCTCCCAGATCTACAAGAGGCGCCAGCATGTCAAGAAAACCAAACCCCAACAGAGAAGAGGTACTGGCTGAGAGAGAGAGAGAGAGAGAGAGAGAGAGAGAGAGATAGAGAGAGAGAGAGAGAGAGAGAGAGAGAGAGAGAGAGAGAGAGATAGAGAGAGAGAGAGAGAGAGAGAGAGAGAGAGAGAGAGAGAGAGAGAGAGAGAGAGTAAATAGCGCCAAGTAAAACAGGAATTGCTGTTTGTTGGTACAAAACCTGGAAGATTTGCCCAGCAAGCTGTTTGTCACAAAGTCATAGAGGGGTATACATGGTGTGTGTTTTAAGGTACAATAGGCACCATATATCGCTATTGTGTCCTTGTTATTGGTCTAAAACGGAGGATGGACTAGATTTATTGGCAAAATAGAAACTGATGCATAAGAGTACAAGAGTTGACAGCCCAGTGATCCTTCTGTGTTGCCCTGTGCTGAAAAAATTTAATAACCGAGTTTTCAATATTGTAAAATGTACATCGAGGAATTAGTTGGTATGAAGAGCCACAACCGTCAGGATCAGTCGAGATGGACCCAAACGCGGGCACAGACAGTGGAATCAAGTAATGCGAAAAGGAGTTTATTGTAGGCATAAAAGGGAATGAGATGGCAGGCAAAGCAGAAGCTGGAGAGGCGATGGCAGGTAGCAGAATTGAGCTGAGCAGTACAGGCGGCTGGCTGAGGATAAGCTCGGGGGTATAGTAAGTCAGGGGTCCGCAAACTTTTTGGCACAGTGGACCAGTTTAATATTGACAATATTCTTGCCGACCAGCCGGAGGAATTGTCATGGTGGGAGGCAACTTGAGTTTATTGGCAGAGGGACTGATGATTAGGGGTGTCAACTGGACCACAAAAAAAAATCAAATTCTAACATTATAATTAAAATAAATAAAAGTGATTCAAATATGTATTCAGATATTTATTGCAAAATATCATAAAGCAAAAAAGATGCATCAAGTGCATCATTAATGTGCATGGTCATAATACTCTTGGGCGACTCCTGTTGTACACACTGGGTCCACAGAGGGCCAGTATAATGGCAAAACAGTGGCTTTGGTAACAAACTGAATGTTTTGACGTAAGTCGTTGACTGACAGTGACAAAGAATAACTGAGTTGGCTAACCCTTATTTTCTAAGTAAACAGACAGAATATTCACATTTGCAGCAACTTGAAATATTAAGTGAAAAGTTATCACATTCCCTTTCGGGCTGCCTTAACAGGATTCTTTCAGCATTAGCGTATGTTTTTTATTTTTATTTTTATTTTTGGATTTGTCCCCCTTTTTTCTCCCCAATTGTATCCGGCCAATTACCCCACTCTTCCGAGCCATCCCAGTCTCTGCTCCACCCCCTCTGCCGAGCCAGGGAGGGCTGCAGACTACCACATGCCTCCTCCGATACATGTGGAGTCGCCAGCCGTTTCTTTTCACCTGACAGGAGTTTCTCCAGGGGGTCGTAACGCATGGGAGGATCACGCTATTCCTCCCAGTTCCCCCCCTAACAGGCGCCATGACCAACCAACCAGAGGATGCGCTAGTACAGTGACCATGACACATACCCACATCCTGCTTCTCACCCGCAGACACGGCCAATTGTGTCTGTAGGGATGCCTACCAAAGCTGGAGGTAACACAGAGATTCGAACCGGCGATCCCCATGTCGTAGGCAACGGAATAGACCGCTATGCTACCCAGACGCCAATATTAGCCTGTTTGACCAAACTTAAATGACCACAATTTTAAAAAGCTATGAAAAACACCAGTTTCAGTTTGACATCCTCGCAGGATCATTTTAAAAAAACACAAGGCAATCTACTTGGTTAGAGGCAAGTGTTGCACGTTTTATGTTCACAATGTTCCCTGCTGAGTAAAAGACCCGCTCTGCTCGAACAGAAGTGCCAGGAATGCTCAGATATTTCTGTGCTAACTATGCAATGTAATGAAACTTCAAACAGCCCATGGTTTTCCACCACACTAGAGGATTCTGGTAAGAATGTAGTGGCGATTCCTTCCCATACATCCCCATCTCTCATGTTAACGTAGGGTTTGCTGTCCCTAATTTCTTCACATTACGTTTCTCTGAAAAGAACACCCAGAGAAGACAAGGCCATTTTCTTCTCGTGAGGTCTCTGCTCACATGAATGTGCCTGATGCAGGAATAATTAAAAAAAAAAAAAACAGCCATTCAGAGCACACACAAGATAACAACTCCAATGTTAATTTTTTTTCCTATTCTTAGAATATTCAAATCTTCATCTTTCAGCTTGGACCCTGTTTCTCAGGGTCTACCACAGTGGATTTTTGCCCTCAATAACTTTCTGTCTAATGCATCCCTCTCCTGCAGTCCAACCCTCCTCATGTCCTCTTCCTTTATCCGTCTCTCCATCTTTTCGTTGGTCATCCTCTTTTTCTTTTGTCAGGTATTTCCAGGTCCAATACCTTCTTTCCTATATAGTATATGCCATTTCTCTGTACATGTCCAAACCATCTCAGTCTTGTCTCTCTCAACTTCCCATCCATTCTTCTGATCTTGTATTCTAGATTCTAGAGACAGTGTCATATGGGATCCCATGGAGTCGGATAGTGTTGTGAACCAGGAGGTCGGCAGTTTTCGAGGCTGTGGGAAATTTGGGTAGGGGCACAAAATGTACAGCCTTGGAAAATATGTACATTTGTGAGTATGATGGTGTTACCTTGAAATGGTGGAAGTCCGGTTACAAACTCAAGGCCAATATGGCTCCATGGTTGACTTGGGACTGGAAGGGGATGGAATAGGCCGGTGGATGGCTGGTGAGATGACTTACTGCAAGCACACATAGTGCAAGCGAGCACGAAGGCATGGGTGTCAAGTGTCCATGGAAGACCACCAGATATGCCGTTTCAGAAGGGGCAAAGTTCGGCTGATACCAGGATGACAGGTGAACTGGGAGGTGTGAACCCATTGAAGGGCCTGGGAGTGGACAGAATCAGGCACAAAACGACACTTACCAGGCCATTTCCTGGGTTCAGTTGAGTTCTTTGGGCTCCCTTGATGAGGGATTCAATTTCCCAAGTCACTATGGCCACCACGCATGACGAGGCAAGGATGGTATCTGGTTTGGCTGAAGTGTTGTCGGGGACAAACTGTCGGGAGAGGGCGACAGGCTTGATGTTTCTGGAACTGGGTTGGTAAGCGAATGTGAAACTAAATTGTCTGAAGAACAACACCCAATGGACTTGACGGGAATTGACCGTTTAGCCGTCTGGAAGTAGGCCAGGTTCTTGTGATCTGCCCAAATTATAAATGGGTGTTCTGCGAGTGTCTCCATTTCTCCAGAGTGAGCATGACGGCAAGCAGTTCCCTCTTCCCAACATAGTTCCACTCAGCAGGCGATAATCGGTGGGAAAAGAATGCACAGGGGTGGAGTTTCTGGTCAGAAGCTGAATGCTAGGAAAGAACAGATCCAACCCCTGTATTTGAAGTATCATCCGCCACAATGAACTGACACGAAGGGTCTGGTTGGACGAGGACAGGTGCTAATGTAAAGCATCTCTTAAGCTCAGTGAAGGCAGCATCTGTCTCAGGGGTCCAGGAAAAGGGGGTAGCTGAAGAGGTGAGTTGTGTAAGAGGCGCAGCCACATGACTGTTGTCTCTGATGAACCTTCTGTAAAAGTTAGTGAAGCCCAGAAACTGCTGGGTTTGTTTCAGGGATCTAGGTATCGGCCACTCTGCCACTGCCCAAATCGTTGTGGGATCGGTCTTCAACTGCCCACTCTCAATGATGCATCCTAGAAACCCAAGAGTTGACATGGAATTTACATTTCTCAGCTTTGACGAACAGTTTGTTCTCCAGTAATCTTTGGACAACTTGCCTCACATGCTGGATATGTTCCTCCATGTTCTGGGAGAAGATAGGGATATCATCTATATAAACAGAAACTTACCGGTTCAGAAAATCACAAAGGATGTCATTGAATGGAGCCTGGAAGACAGCTGGGGCTTTGGTTAATCCGAAGGGCATGACTTAAGTACTCAAAGTGGACCAGAGGGGTTTTAAAGGCAGTTTTTTATTCATCTCCTTCTTTGATTTGGACCAGGTGGTTGGCATTTTTGAGGTCGAGTTCGGAGAAGATGGTGGCTCCCTGGGATGGTTCAAAAGCAGAATTAATCAGAGGAAGAGGATATTTGCTTTTAAGTGTTATGTTATTGGTGGACCAGTCAATATGGGCATTGTGTAGTTTTAACCAAGTTTAACCAGGTTTGACTGAGGACCAAGGGGAAGAGATAATTTGGAGTTGGATGGACTCACAATGATTGCTGGATAGGATGAGATGCAGGGGCTCAGTAACATGAGATACTCAAGCGAGGAGCTTTCCATTGAGGATGTGGGAGTCAAGGGGAACATCGAGTGGTTGAATGGATATGCCTGCTTGGGAAACAAGGTTGGCGTCAAGGAAGTTTTCATCAGCCCCTGAATCCGCCAAGGCACATAACGGAAGAGACTGGTGATTCCACATAAGTATGGTGTTAAGCATGGTGTTAAGCTGCATTCTGGACCGGGGGACATGAAAGGGAAGTGGTTTGGCTCAGAAGAATTCCCACTCCTACTGGCGAGCCTCCTCTTTTGGCCAAAGGGGGCAGGAGGCTAGGAAATGGCAGACTTGGCTGCAGTAACTGCACAAACCTGCTTTTATCCTCCAGAGGCATTAACCCGGAGAGAGGTGGGGTCTCCCTACATGCATTGGTTTCTCAGCGGGGGAGAGAGAGACAGGAGAACTAAGAAGTGTACGGAGGCTTGGGAAAGGATCAGGGCTAGTTCTCATGAGAGCTGAGGGGATGAGCAAGAGAAGGGCAAAGATGGAGGATGGCTAACTTTTTCTCTACGGCACTCACAAAGATAATTTTCCAACTTAATAGTGAGGGAGATTAAAGTGTCTAAGCTGCCCGAGTCATCCTTAGCCACTAACTCATCTTTAACACCCCCTGAAGTGAAGCATCATTCCAACCTGAATCTGCAGCTATAGTCTTGAACTCAACGGAATATTCAACTATGCTGCGGGAACCCTGACGCAGTAACAGAAGGTGTATGGTAACGCCCCTACCATTAGCAAAAACTATTTTCACTTCAGAGACAAAGCTAAGGTAAGAGGAGCTAACAAGTGACTGGCTATTCCATACAGCTGATGCCCAAGCGAAAGCACCCCCCCCAAGTTACCCCATGATGTAAGATATTTTTGCCTTATTGATTATGTAGGTTGAGGGTTGTTGCTTGAACACTAGGTAACACTGGATCAGAAAAGGCCTGCACATCCCCAAGTCTCCAGTGTAGCACTCCAGCACAGGGATGTGAGGTTCTCTGGGCTGGAGAGCTAGCTGGGCTGAAGGTTGTATTAAAGCGGGGGGCTAGCTGGGACTTTGAGGGCTGGTGAGGAAAGATGTATGGAAACCTGGTTGACTTGGTGTCCAATCTGGGCCATGTTGGTTGAGAGTGACTTGAGGGTTTCCACAAAATTGCGAAGGACCTGATCATGTTGTCCCGTGAGGGTGGCCTGGGTGGCGAGAGGTCGGCGGCGGTGGTCTAAATGCTGGGTCCATGGTGGCCACATTGTTCTGTTACGATCAGTAAAGGCAGACTCAAATGTAGACACAGACAATGGAATTAAGTAACATGAAAAGGGGTTTATTGTAGGAATGAAGGAGAATGAAGGTGGCAGGTAAGGCAGAAGGCACAGAGGCGATGGCAGATAGCAGAGTTGAGCTGAGCAGGAAAGGCGGATAAGGGAGTGTGCGTGGCTGGCTGAGGATAAGCTCGGGGTATCGTAAGCGAGCAGGCAAGGCAGGCAGGCAGGTGAATTGGAGGGTAGAGATCCTGGAAGCACAAGGAAACACAGTAAATACAAGTAATGCACACTACATGAGGGATAACTGAATATCCTATCGCAGAGCAGCCGAGAGCGAGAGACTACCACTGTAGGTGAAACAACGATCTGGCGATGATTGGATGGAGAACCCGGAGTAGATATACTGTTGAGTTGAGTTGATGGAAGGCTAGTGTCCACGCTGGGCTGGTGAAGTGAATGAGGCGCATTTAGGAGGGACCCACACACACATGGACAGACAGGGGAAAAGGGAGACACACGGAAAAACGAGGGAAATAAATAGACCCATGGCCTGGGCCATGACAACAACAGACCAGGGTTGAAATGTGTAGCAAGCACAGAGTAAATTTTGAAATATCTTTGCGGATTGCATCTAATGCATGTTTTGCATTATCTGATGAGAAAGATGCTGATGGCTTGTCTGGTCTCTCTCTCTTTTTTTAACTTTTTTTTTTTCATATCATGCTCGTTTTTTCAAGTTTGCTTGGCTCCCGCAGTTCCTCACCGGCTCAAAGCGGGGTTTGATCTTGCAAATCTTGGAATCGGGAGCGGGGACATGCTCATTATTCAGGAGTGTGGTTTCTCACATAAAACACTCTCAAAATCTGATAACCTCTGATCTGCCAGTGATCCCACAACAACTGTCAAGAGACGAACACATTCTGTCTCAGAGCCAGCGCCCTGCTGGGGAAAAACAGCCAAGGCCACACTCACAGTGAACAAGTCACTTCATAGGCTGCCCTGTTATCACACATAACCGTACAGGGACTTACTGTAAGTCCCTGATTCAAGATGGTGGACTAAACCTGAAAGATAGGCTGTTCAGTGTTGTTCTCTTCCAGTAGCCCGTGTCTTTATTTTGGCATGCTACGTTTTCTTTCAAGACTCGTGCTGTTCTAACTACGGTGATCTGAGCACATGAAGAAAAGCAATCTGGTTTAGAGAAACGGGAGAAATCACCGTGAATTCACACGAGTGCTTCATCAAATTAATATTCATACAGTGCCAGTGATGTACCACTTTACAATACGACATACAATAGAAAGCGTTTATAGGTGGTTACTAATTACTTGATTATTGGTTATTAGCTCATTTATTGTGTCATTCACGTACAAAGTGACATTCATCACGCTGGGGAGTGGTCTACTCCCCTCACACCCTGCCAGCATCGCCAGACAAACAATAATTATCGTATTGGTACGATTTGTCCTCTGTACATTGTACAATTAATAGTGCCAAAAATTACCCAGGTGTGAGATGATTTTGTCATTTCAAAAATACAAGCGTCCATTTACTAAGTTACCCCTGGTTACTGATTCACAATCGGTTTTGCTGTTAATGGTATGTGAATTGGCTGGGGTTCATTTTAAGTGTCATTTTAAAGCATCTTTCCAGCCAGTAGACTCACGAGTCTCTAAACACTTGGTTCAACACAATCTCCCAGCTGTCATTGCTAAAACTGCGTTGAACCAATTGGAGAGTTTAAAAAAACCTGCAAGCAAAACCAATCCAAAGTCTTTGGGGCGGCCCTTCATATTGGGGCGGTGACATGCAGAAGCCCATCCATTATACCAGTGGTTCTCAACCTTTTTGGGGTCCTGGACCCCCTGCGTATTTTTGATCTACCCTGAGGACCCCTCCACCTGATCTTGGGGGAGGGGGAGTTGCAATTTGATAGAAACAGTAGAAACTGCATTTTAAATTGCATTATAGCATTTATTCACTCTTTGGGGCAAAAATAAGAGCTTTCAGTTGTGACTTAGATATAGTTAACAAAACAGAATATGTATTCAGTAACTTTCAGATATATGTAACAAAACAGAATATGTATTCAGTAACTTTCAGATATATGTAACAAAACAGAATATGTATTCAGTAACTTTCAGATATATGTAACAAAACAGAATATGTATTCAGTAACTTTCAGATATATGTAACAACAGAATATGTATTCAGTAACTTTCAGATATATGTAACAAAACAGAATATGTATTCAGTAACTTTCAGATATATGTAACAAAACAGAATATGTATTCAGTAACTTTCAGATATATGTAACAAAACAGAATATGTATTCAGTAACTTTCAGATATATGTAACAACAGAATATGTATTCAGTAACTTTCAGATATACACTACCGTTCAAAAGTTTGGGATCACCCAAACAATTTTGTGTTTTCCATGAAAAGTCACACTTATTCACCACCATATGTTGTGAAATGAATAGAAAATAGAGTCAAGACATTGACAAGGTTAGAAATAATGATTTGTATTTGAAATAAGATTTTTTTTACATCAAACTTTGCTTTCGTCAAAGAATCCTCCATTTGCAGCAATTACAGCATTGCAGACCTTTGGCATTCTAGCTGTTAATTTGTTGAGGTAATCTGGAGAAATTGCACCCCACGCTTCCAGAAGCAGCTCCCACAAGTTGGATTGGTTGGATGGGCACTTCTTTGAGCAGATTGAGTTTCTGGAGCATCACATTTGTGGGGTCAATTAAACGCTCAAAATGGCCAGATAAAGAGAACTTTCATCTGAAACTCGACAGTCTATTCTTGTTCTTAGAAATGAAGGCTATTCCATGCGAGAAATTGCTAAGAAATTGAAGATTTCCTACACCGGTGTGTACTACTCCCTTCAGAGGACAGCACAAACAGGCTCTAACCAGAGTAGAAAAAGAAGAGGGAGGCCGCGTTGCACAACTGAGCAAGAAGATAAGTACATTAGAGTCTCTAGTTTGAGAAACAGACGCCTCACAGGTCCCCAACTGGCATCTTCATTAAATAGTACCTGTTAGAGCCTGTTTGTGCTGTCCTCTGAAGGGAGTAGTACACACCGGTGTAGGAAATCTTCAATTTCTTAACAATTTCTCGCATGGAATAGCCTTCATTTCTAAGAACAAGAATAGACTGTCGAGTTTCAGATGAAAGTTCTCTTTTTCTGGCCATTTTGAGCGTTTAATTGACCCCACAAATGTGATGCTCCAGAAACTCAATCTGCTCAAAGAAGTGCCCATCCAACCAATCCAACTTGTGGGAGCTGCTTCTGGAAGCGTGGGGTGCAATTTCTCCAGATTACCTCAACAAATTAACAGCTAGAATGCCAAAGGTCTGCAATGCTGTAATTGCTGCAAGTGGAGGGTTCTTTGACGAAAGCAAAGTTTGATGTAAAAAAATCTTATTTCAAATACAAATCATTATTTCTAACCTTGTCAATGTCTTGACTCTATTTTCTATTCATTTCACAACATATGGTGGTGAATAAGTGTGACTTTTCATGGAAAACACGAAATTGTTTGGGTGATCCCAAACTTTTGAACGGTAGTGTATGTAACAAAACAGAATATGTATTCAGTAACTTTCAGATATATGTAACAAAACAGAATATGTATTCAGTAACTTTCAGATATATGTAACAACACAGAATATGTATTCAGTAACTTTCAGATATATGTAACAAAACAGAATATGTATTCAGTAACTTTCAGATATATGTAACAACAGAATTTTTATGCAGTGACTTTTAACAATGCAAACGGGAGCGAGATCTCTTATTAAAATACAATAAATTACACTTGTGAAACGGATGTAATTAGAGAAAAAAGTCCTGTTACCCTTTATAGTTTAGGTAGATAAAGGTCTCAGTCACATCTGAGTAAAACAATCCTATTTCTATAAATGTCATAGGATCTTTTTTTTAAAGATATTTTATTTTCACGGACCCCTTGCAATTACACCACGGACCACTAGGGGTCCGCGGACCCCCGGTTGAGAAACACTGCATTATGCAAACCGCTTATCCTGCTCTCAGGGTCATGGGAATGCTGGAGCCTGTCCTAGCAGTCATTGGGCAGTAGGTAGAGAGACACCCTGGACAGGCCGCCAGGCCATCACGGGGGCCTTTAATTGCACCAAAAATAATTCGCTTTATTCGCTTCGCCGCCACACGCAAGTGCCACAGTCGCCAGTGTTAAAACTCCGCCATAAAAATGCAATTTCAGGGGTAGGGTTAATTACAGTCACAAGTGGAAACCATCTCGGTATCTACAATAAAACGTTTCCCATGTCTGAATCATGTTTTCTTGCCGTTGTTTTATGGCTTTAGAATGAATGAAAGTCAATCAGCAGCCTTTCACGTTCATTCATTTTATATCAGGAAAACTGCAACGGTTAAACACATTTGACGTCTTGAAGTTATGAAAGCCTGATCTCTGTCATTTCATGTCACACTTGGTCACTTTCGTGCAAGGGCCCGCCTAGGAGGCTGTGCCTCCGCAGACTGAAAGGCCACATGTTTTTATTGGGTGCATGCAGAAGTCGTGTGCTTGTAAACGCTGTCATGCCAGCAACACGGGCACTATGGGATGGCCCCTTCAAAGTTGGTTGACGTTTGCAGTGAAACATAAATGGACAGTATTATATCTGGATATGAATGATAAAACAAGAAGAAATGTTCAACTCTATTGCAAATCTTCCATCATTGTATTTTTAATCGGAATGAGATTCAGTGCTTTTGCTTACGAGACAGATAAGTAAAGGCTTGATATACTGTGTATATATGCAATGCAGTACTCTATCATAGGCCTACGGTACATACTATTTATAAAGCACAACATTCAGCATACATTGCACAGCTGCCAACCCCTTTACATCAGTGTTCCCCCGCCTCACAAATCCCAATTCAACCCCTGTTACAATACATTAATAAAAAGACTTTGTGGGTTGCAAGGCTGGGAGCCCACATTTTATCAGTATGGTTCTCCAAGGCGTACAGGTAGCATGGTGGTCTATTCTGTTGCCTGCCGACACGGGGATCCTAGTTCGAATCCCCGCGTTACCCTCCGGCTTGCTCGGGCATCCCTACAGACACGATTGGCCCTGTCTGCGGGTGGGAAGCCAGATGTGGGTGTGTGTCCTGGTTGCTCCACTTGCGCCTCCTCTGGTCAGTCGGTGGGCTTGTTTGGGGGGGAGGGGGAACTGGGGAGAATAGCGTGAGCCTCCCACGTGCTACGTCCCCCTGGTGAAACTCCTCACTGTCAGGTGAAAAGAAGCGGCTAGTGACTGACTCCACATGTATGGGAGGAGGCATGTGGTCGTCTGCTGCCCTCCCTGGATCGGCAGAGGGGGTGGAGCAGAGATTGGGAAGGTTCAGAAGACTAATTGGCCGGATATAATTGGGGAGAAAAGAGGGGGAATCAAAAAAAAAGATTCTCCATATTCTGTCAGGAAGGATTCTCCACAGTCAGTCAGGAACCACTGTCAGTCGGCAGTCCTCGCCGGCTGACAGTCAAACAAACAGAAGGAATCTTGCTGTGCAATGCCTATGCAATCGTTGAGTGCTTAGATTGTGGCCTAAGGTTGGGTAGAGGTTAAGTTTATAGGTTCAAGTTTGGGGTTAAGGTTAGGTGGAGGTTCAATTTAGGGTTTTAGAAAAGTGCTATATAAATAAAGTTATTATTATCGTCATGGTGGTCAAGTTTAGGGTTAATATTATATTAGGTAGTGGTTGAGGTTAATGTAATGTAGTAGTCAGGTTTAAATTTGAGGTTAAGGTGAGGTAGTGTTTGAGTTTAGGGTTAAAGTTAGGTGGTGGTGGGGTGCCTCCATAGCCAAACGGTTGTAGCACATACCACATGGTCGCAGCCATGACCGGTTTGATTCCGACCAGTGACCTTTGTTGCATGTCATACCCGTTTCTCTCCCATTTCCTGTCTTACGTTCGCTATCACTGTATAACAAAAATGCCGAACAAATAACCTGGGGGGGGGGGTTAGATGGTGGTTAGTGGTTTTTGTTGTCTTCGTGTAAATATGCGTTTTTTGGGAGAATGTCGATGGAGACTTTCCCTATGTTAGCTCCCAACCTGGCAATCCAGAAAGTCTGTTTTAATAATGCACTATGACATAGTTTTACTAATTTATAGTACATCAAGGGACGAGCTATTAACCATTAATAAATCAATTAGTCACAATGTGTAAATCCCTTATAGAGGATGTCTTATTGTAAAGTGCTGCTGGTGGTGATGTGTTTAGCCTTGAGGTTCCTATAGGTCAGCCCCTTTTGCTGTGATGGAGGTCCTCTCCCTCGCCGTCTCCCCTCATCCGCTGTCTCTCCCATCAGTGTGTCCGTCTAGTCCTGTCCAGCGCTGAGCTTTAATCACAGCCAGCCACTACCAGCTATTGCCCTCAGTGGTCCTGTGGGCTAGCCTGTCTGGAGTCCTTCCATGGCTAATAACAACTCTCCATCACACTTTCTGTCTGTTTCTGTGTCACAAGTTACCCTAGCGAAGCCCCCTACACCCCTCCACTTGCTTTGCCCCCAGGCCTTTTGATGGAGCCCAGTAGACTGAAAATGATGGAACACACTGATCCCTCCAAGAGAATACGTGAAAAGACAGAAGCTGTCAGACAAGAAATAGAAAAAAACAAGATACGGAAGGACAGCGAGCTGGAAAAAAAAGGAAAACCTTTGGTGTCAGGATGTTAGAGAAATGTAAGAAAATTAAAGCTATTCCCGCGGCGCCCCGAGATGTTATTGCTTCATTCACAAAATCAAATATTTGCGTGACGTGACATCTGCTTTCCCCGCATTCACAACAAAAAGACAACAGAAAACTCCCGAGCGCCAAATTGCACAGCGGCAGAATAAATAGATTAAAAGATATTTAAGGGGGGAAGTCTGTGTTGCTTCATACAGTCATTCACCAGAATGTCGAGTAAGCAGAAATGAGCGGCACAACGTTTTCCCCAGATGCGTCAGCCCCGTCTCTGCAATTCACAGCTGCAGTGGTAAGAAAACACTTCAGCACACCGACATGTGAACACATAATCATTAGGATTCAATCAGCATTGGAATCGGTGCCTTGAAGCTGTTATTATTCTCAGATGGAATAAACCGTGTATTAGACCAGGGTTTATGTAACACCCCTGTCTCTGTCAGAGGGAAGCACCACCAGCTAAACGAAGATATGTGTCTTATCCATTCTCGGAGCGTGGAGTTCTGGGCTGCATGCTGTCAGACAGAACGAGAGCGGTGTGTACTCAGATGCTGAGGACTCTTCATCAGATCTTCGTGAGGAGCATAAAGCAGAGGAATAATCTCTTGTTTGCCTCCGAATGCTCAGTTGGAAACTCATCGCGGTGTTGCAGCGCAGCCCTTTTGGGTGAATTCTAGATTAGCTCTATCTGCTTGCACATACACGTGTAGAGCAGCGGAGGAAATTTACAAAAAGGAAATCACCCTTGAACAAATTTGAACAGTGTTCATTATCGCTAGTTTGGTTGTGTGAGAGGTTTGTTGTCAGTCAGAGGTTTGCCACCACCAACTACAGCTAGCTATTTCTTTCAAACGCTGTCTTGTTTTAAATTTCACCTCAGAGAAAAGGCCCCATAATGGCTTTGATTTTAGATTTGTATTCCGGTTTCTATTGGTGTTATTTTGTTTTCCAATGGTGTATTGTTCTCTATATAATCTGGGTCTATAATCTAGTCTATAATCTGTGTCTGGGTCTTAGCGGGCGGCACGGTGGCGCAGTGGTTAGCATGGTCACCTCACAGCAAGAAGGTCCTGGGTTCGAGCCCCGGGGTAGTCCAACCTTGGGGGTCATCCCAGGTCGTCCTCTGTGTGGAGTTTGCATGTTCTCCCTGTGTCTGTATGGGTTTCCTCCCACAGTCCAAAGACATGCAGGTCAGGTGAATCGGTCGTACTAAATTGTCTCTAGGTGTGAATGTGTCTGTGTGTCGGCCCTGTGATGGACTGGCGGCCTGTCCAGGGTGTCTCCCCACCCAACGCCCAATGACTGCTGGGATAGGCTCCAGCGTCCCCGCAACCCTGAGTAAGGAGAAGCGGTTTGAATAATGAATGAATGAATGAATGAATCTGGGTCTTAAGTAAACACTCTTCCAAGCTGTCGTATTGGCCTTGTGGTCACCAGGTTATGGATGCCGATGCACTGGTAATGTTGGGCCTTCCTGCCGTATTGACTTTAGCCCTGCCATTGACTGGACAAAGCCATCCACCTGCAGAAATCTATTTTGGAAGCGGTGATGCTGTCAGTAGCATTGTCATCTCAGAAAACTGCTCTTGCATGGTAGAGCCAGACCTTAGAAAGCCTCATGGTGTCTCCAGACACAGAGGCCCAATAGCGAGATGGACTTAAAGGCTTATACACAAAGAGCTCCCCTGGATCTCTTTCTGCCTGCAGGAAATATGGTACTTCAGTTCTAAAGGTGTTTTGTTTTTTGTTTAATAAGCATTAGCATGTAAGACAATTTTTGAAATGCATCATAAACACATCAAGGACTCCAATCGTAGAAAGCGAGCCAAAAATGTGTTGTTTCCAAAAAAATGTGAATTATGAGATGTTCGAACAACCAGCTGGGGAGCATGTGGACCACTGGTCTGAAAAATTGCTGCACAATATATCCAATTTTTATGGGTGCTTTCATCTAGAGTCACTTACAATCATTTAACGCATACATTGTTAGTATGGATCCTCGTAGCGGGAATCAGATTTCTAGTTCTGGCAATATTAATACTACACTCTGTTCACTGAGCTACACAACACCACACTGAACTGTTTAAACCCAACAGGGAGCGGTTGCCAACCTCTTTCAGCTGGAGACGCTGCTCATACACACCGACCATATGGACCAGTTTGACAAGTCTCTGAAAACGACTCCTCTCCTAAGGCCCTGGTCACACCAGGAATTGGTAGAGCAAAACTTTTTCAGTTGTCTTTGAGATACCAAAAACACTAAACAATTAATCAGGAATTGGGAACATTTTTGTCATTTCATTTCATGTACTTGCATACATGAAATGAAACGAAATACCGTTTCCCCCAGCCCACAGCAGTGCAACACAAAGACAAAAACACATATCCAAAAACTACAAGAACACACATATCCAAAGTAACACATATAGTATATCCAAACTAAACAAAATAATCACTGTCCAGGGGAATGAACGCCAGCCAGGATGACTGTCGGAGCTGCCGGTCTGCATGTGCTAGAAGTTAGCCTGCCCCACCTCCACTTCCTGTCTGACTGCCCTCGGTGTTTCCTCTTCGGGCACAGTTGCAGGCAGGGGCCGTGGTCTTTGGGCCCACCGAACGCAGCAGACCAAGTCTCCCAGCTGATCCAATGCCAGCTCTCCTAGCCAGACACCCTCGACACACCTCCCCGCACCCACACGACGATGTCAAAGGCACCACAGTCAACGCCAGGTGAGGCCGCCGCCAGACCACCCTCGGTGTTATTGGAACTGCCGGTCTGCATGGGCTAGCAATTAGCTTAGCCTGCCCCGCTTCCGCGTCCTGTCAGACCGCCCTCGGTGTTACCTCTTCGGGCGCAGCTTCGGGCAGGGCCGTGGTCCCTGGGCCCACAGGACACAGCAGACCAAGCTCTCCCAGCTGATCCAGCACCATCTCTCCCAGCCATTAAACGAAGACACTTAGACATGGACAAAGACACTGCATGGGTGGTTCTGGGTGAGGCCGCCTCAAATGTGAATTCGCGCCATCTTCCTGAACCGGTACTGGGTGAGGCTGCTGCAAATGTGAATTCGTGCCGCCATCGTCCCACACTGGAAGCGGAAGAATTAAATTAATGATTAATAATAATACTATCTACTCCTGCTTCGTGGTCATGCAGCATATTTTGTTTTATGTTTTTTAATTTTGAGATACTTTATTGTTCCCTGTAGGGAAATTATGCTCTGCATTTAACCCAGCATAGCTGTGTAGCTAGGAGCAGTGGGCAGTCGCCGTGCAGCACCCAGGGACCAACTCCAGTTTGTCTTGGTCAAGGGCTCAGACGGGAGTACTAATCCTAATATGCATGCCTTTTTTGATGGTGGGGGAAACCGGAGGACCCGGGGAAAACCCACCGCAGACACGGGGAGAACATGCAGACTCCATACAGAGAACGACCTGGGATGACCCCCCCCCCAAAGGTTGGACAACCTCAGTGTTTGAACCCAGCACCTTCTTGCTGTGAGGTGACTGCGCTAACCACTGCGCCACCGTGCCGCCCAAACAACTGTATAAAATTGGACGATGTGACACTGCTAAAATGACAGCTTTCTCCATTTTGAACCTTCCACAGTGACTGCCCCGTTTAGTGGTCAACACACTCAAAACAGTTTTGCTATTGGCCGACGCTGTAAAATCACGTGTCGAAGCTCAACAAAGCTGAACTGGCCAAAGTTGAATTTACTTTGCTACTGGAAGCGAATCGTTATTCTGCTGGACAAACACAGAACTGACATTTCCCCCCAGAGATAGTATCTCAGAAACCATGTGATTAGACGAAGATTAAAAAATGATTTTCATTGTTGAACATGATGAGAGTGCTTGGTAACCACTTCTTCAAGGCTTCCTCGTTAGCGAGGGTTGCCAGCACCATCAGGATGACATGCTTGCCAAACAAGTCTCCAGTTCTCTCTGTCCTGAGCTGATCTTGTTGCCTCCGATATTTTCAGACTAAGCCGGTCTTTGATGTCATCATGATACTGCCTTTTTGGTCCGCCTCTCTTGCGCTTCGCTGGTGTAGTTCCCAAAATCGCTGTCTTCATTAATTTACTTCCACCTGGACGGCAGTTATCCCCAAAGAATGATAGCTTACCACTAAAGAATGATAGGTAACCACTACCTAACCTTAATCCTAAATACCACTATCTCATATTAACCCTTTAACTTAACTACTACCTCATTTAACCCTTAAATTTAACCAGTACCCAACTCTAAACCTGAACACTGTAAGTTGTTGGGCTCCAAACAATTGCTCTATTTTGGTCGCTTTGGATGTTGAGCAGGTTGCAGCTCCACACTCCAACCCTTAAAGTTGTGTGTCTGAGCTGTGCTGCAATCACAGTGAGTCAAGCCTCCTAATGACTCCCCAAGCCGGCCACTGGTCCCCATGGCAGCCTCCAGAGAAGAAATGATTGGAAAGGAACAGAGATGTAGGTCAGCACAAACGAGGCATCTTTTTAAGAACCTGTCAGATCTATGTCTGGAGCTCATTCACCATTTCCCCAGCCGAGGCCTGTGACGGGGAACACAGAAGTGAATAAAACAGAGCTGGTGGGAGAAAAAGAAACCGAAGAGGGGGTGACATGAAGCGAGAGGGAGCCCAGGGTGTGGTTGAAAAACCATCACTCTTAAAGGGAGATAATTGTGATCTCAACATGATCTTTCCATTGTATTGATGAGAAAACTCCATTAGCAGCCATTATAATGAGCAGCCGTGTGTCTCTGAGACAAAGTGGTGCGCACGATCCATGAATCGCCGTCTTCATACGTTTTTTCTGTGGCATTCGCTCACAGCAGCTGTATGTAACGTCGCTGTTTGCATCTTCCTGTACAGTGTAGTCTGTCTCAATGCAGATCACTCGAGGAAGCGGCGAACCAGGAAGTAACAGTTATATAGTTTTTACATTCATGGCTAATCCACACAATTTCAGAAGACACACAGACAGAAGACTGCTCAGTATTATGGCCGTGTTATCCCTATAACATATCCGGAGATAATGTTGAAATCGTGATTATTTGCCTTTAAATACTTGTCACCGAGTCTGACATTGATTGGCCGTTTGCATCAATCGCTGGGGGGGGGGGGGGCACGAGATCACAACATGTTCTTTCTTAGTCCTCTCTTGGAATTGAGAGTTGATTGGAAATTATCTTTCAGGTGTGCGACTCCAACGGGGGTGAAGAGGACTGTCAAAACAAGGCTGAAGGGGTGGAAACAGGAGGGTGAGATGAACGTTGTCGATGGCTCCATTAGTTGTATTAAGCTCGTGTGTCAAGGGGGGGGGGGTGGGGGGGGCGAGTGATTTGTCCCTGTTGGTGGGGAGTGCTGAGTGGGCTGACACCGGGACCCAGGTTTCATCCATCATAGTACAGGGATCTCATGTGTTGTACAGTCTCCCAGGGCAGTGTATGATCAGCCAGACCTGTGTAAATTTATGGATACACAATTTCAAGCCAGGCTGTGCTGTGAACCCTCGTCTCGCCTGTTCTCACCCCGCAGCAACCCCCGCTCGCCACCGCCCTCGTCACCTTCCTCGCTGGTACCAACTTTCTGTGTCCCTCATCTTATTTCCTTAGAGCAATTTATATCCTCATCTCTCCTTCATACTCCCCCGTCTCTCCTTCAAACTCCCTCATCTCTCCTTCAAACTCCCCCTTCTCCTCAGTCTCTCCTTCGAGCATCGCCTCACCTATCTGATATAAGCTTCTCTCTCTTGCTTCGCTCTCCCTTGTGTCGGTCTCTCTCCTTTTCTGCGCCCCCCCCCACCACCCCCTTTCCTCAATCTCTTTATTCATCCACTTCTACATTTCCTGGGGGTGTTGACTGGCGTTGTGATGGTATGATGTCAGACTGGCGCTCTTCTGTCAGGGTGGATGACTGTCAGCCCAGCCAGGCCAGGCTGCATCGGCATTACTGCTGGATATCAGGGCGAGGAGAGGAGATTCCCTCTGGACAGTGAATGTACATACATGCACACTTCTGTGCATGCAAACGCACACATACACACACACAGTTTCCCCCCCTTTTCACCCCAGTTGTATCTGGCCAATTACCCCACTCTTCCGAGCCGTCCCGGTCACTACTCCACCCCCTCTGCGGATCCGGGGAGGGCTGCAGACTACCACATGTCTCCTCTGATACACATGGAGTCGCCAGCTGCTACTTTTCACCTGACAGTGAGGAGTTTTGCCAGGGGACGTAGCGCATGGGAGTATCATTCTGTTCCCCCCCCCCCGAACAGACGCCCTGACTGACCAGAGGAGGCGCAAGTGTAGCGACCAAGACACATACCCACATCCGGCCTTCCACCCACAGACACAGCCAGCTGTGTCTATAGGGACACCTGACCAAGCCAGAGGTAACACGGGGATTCGAACCGGCGATCCCCGTGTTGGTAGGCAACGGAATAGACGCCCCAAATTTTCTGTCTCTAACCTGCACACACACGAAAACAACGGGTGCAAAGAGGGTGAGGGAGGAATTCAGAAGTGTGTATTTTGGGCTGACTTTGTTGTAAAGAAGCGGGATCCCTGTTTAAACGTGAAGCTATGCGGTGCTGTTGCTATTTGCGGTTTGGCCGCTTTTGTATTTATTGACTACACGATGTGACTTCATGTTTCATGAAGCTCAGCTCTCTTTTGTTTCATTCACCTGCCTTTAAATGTCGAGGAAGTCGGATGATCCCCTCCCCCCCCAGATAATTCAATTATTTTTTCATGAGTCCAGTGTCTTTTCCTGCATGAAAAGAAAATATAATGATAGTTGGGGGGGGGGGGTTTAATAGCTCAGGTCCAAAGCCAGGCTGATTCAATTACTTAAGCATGGGGACAAATTAGGGAAACTGAAATTGACAAAGGGGCCGTACATTTTCTACCTCTAATTTTACATTTATGCATTTAAAGGAACATTCTGGGGGTTTTTTTTTCCTTGAGAAAGCTTTTTGACGAAGTTGCCATCTTTGGAAATAGTTTTCAAATCATTGTCCTCGGCATCCAGAACACTAACTTATTTTAAGAATGATTTGAAACCGGCTTATTTTGTGTAGAGTAAAAATAAACTGCAGTAATATTTTAATACGCCACAGCGAACCGTAAATACACTTGACAGAGGAGTAAAATTGCTTTCACAACATTTTCCCCGTTGCACAATTGCAAGTTTAATAGACACATTTGCTAATGAATATAGTAAGCCAGTGTTTCTCAACCCAGTCCTCAAGGACCCCCCTATCCTGCAGCTTTTCATTGTAACCCTGCATAGGTAGACCTGCTCGTACTTACTCGACCAATCATCTCGCAGCACTTAATTATGCAAGGTGTGCAACGGCTGACAAAATTCATTGCTGATTGGTTGAATAACTACAAACAGGTAACCTATTCAGGGTTGCAAAGAAAATATGCAGGATAGGGGGTCCTTGAGGACTGGGTTGAGAAACACCGCAGTAAGCAATATCTGGTAGAAAACCTAAAAGGCCGTGAAATAACTTGCCACAACAGCAGCACGCTGGTCAGAAATCACACCTGTAGTCTGGTACCGCAGTCACACTTGTGATGACGCAAGACGACAAACAAGCATGCACGGTGTATCAACACAAAAGAGATGAATGGTTAAAATGTGTTGCCCCAATAGTGTTTTATAAGCTCCACTAAAAAATGAAGATGAAATTTTAAATGACCAAATGGGTATCTAGCTGACAGAACGTAATATATTGGAAATCGAGCAACGATATCTCCTTATCCCAACGATAAATGCGTGATTAGCAGTAGCTAGTAGGCTAACTTTACCTGGCCCTTCGTTATACCTAATCATTCTTTGCAGTGTCGCCTTTTTTATTTTATTCTAATCCCCCCCCCTTTTCTCCCCCCGATTGTATACGGCCAATTACCTCACTCTTCCGAGCCATCCCGATCACTGCTCCTCCCCATCGCCGATCCGGGGAGGGCCGCAGACCACCACATGCCTCCTCTTACACATGTGGAGTCGCCAGCCACTTCTTTTCACCTGACAGTGAGGAGTTTCACCAGGGGGACGTAGCGCATGGGAGGATCATGCTACCCCCAGTTCCCCCTCCCCCTGAACAGGTGCCTTGACCAACCAGAGGAGGCGCTAGTGCAGTGACCAGGACACATACCCACATCACGGCCAGTTGTGTCTGTAGGGACGCCCGACCAAGCCGGAGGCAACACGGGGATTCGAACCGCCGATCCCCGTGTTAGTAGGCAACGGAATAGACCGCCACGCCACCCGGACGTCCTGCAGTGTTGCCTTTTTGTTGAATTGTTAAATCCTTCCATCTTGCAAATGCGTCTCCAAGAACCACCATTGTTTTTAACAGCTGCACATGTTGCTTTTTTACTTTTGGCAGATCTTGTTTTTCTTTTTGCCGTTACAGCTGCCGAAGCACTGGATTAACTTCTCATCCATGGTAGCAAATTAGTATTGGCTTCGACCGGGCCTCTGGATTCTTCCAAGGGTGTAACGGGCCGTAACAGGATGTGACGTAAAATCCATATTTCCCGTGCAACACCAACATTTCCCACCAGTGTACTCATCAGTACACCAGCCGTTAGAATTGGCAATAGTGAAGCATCTCAGGTTAAACTGAATATGCAAATGTTGCATCTGGAACAGCCTAATTATTACATTCTTCTTCTTCTTCTTTCGGCTTGTTCCCTGTGTCCCAGGGGTCACCGCAGTGGATTTGATAGTTTCCATAGTTACTCTGTGAGGGCACAGCACCGATGGCAGTCGTTGTTAACCCGGGCCTTGACCGATCCGGTATGGTCTTGTCAGTCCACATAATGAGTTGGCAAGCTTTTACGTCGGATGCCCTTCCTGACACAACCACAGACCATATGGACGGGCCTGACCATAACATTAATAACAATAAAAAAGATAATGTTTTAGCATAAAAAGGTTATCACATGACGCTTTAAACATGTAGATAAACAAATAGATGCAGAAGTGCAAATAGTTTGGCTAGGCTAAATTAACTGAGTTTAGATTTAAATTCAGTCAATCTCATCAACGCTCTTGTCACTTACTTGTCAACTGCTGCTGCTAAATGTCCGACAAACGGGTTGCATTGTAGCAAGGGATCCTTTTCTGTGTGCAAACAACAACAAAAATCTGGGATCTGACTGAGCAACAAATTTAGGCATTTTCAAAATTATGTGCCACTGATCATTTCTAACACAGTGTCCTTTTCCTGTGAGGCCTTTTTTTGGGGTGGGGTGGGGGTTTTCCCCATTTTTCTCCCCAATTATATCCGGCCAATTGCCCCACTCTTCCGAGCCATCCCGGTCGTTGCTCCACCCCCTCTGCCAAGCCGGGAAGGGCTGCAGACTCCCATACATGTGGAGTCGCCAGTTGCTTCTTTTCACCTGACGGTGAGGAGTTTCGCCAGGGGATAGCGTGTGGGAGGATCACGCTATTCCCCCTCCCCCCCCGAAGAGGCGCCCCAACCGACCAGAGGAGGCGCTAGTGCAGTGACCAGGACACATACCCACATCTGGCTTCCCACCTGCAGACACGGCCAGTTGTGTCTGTAGGAGCACCCGACCAAGCCGGAGGTAACACGGGAGTTTGAACCGGACATCCCCATGTTGGTAGACAACAGAGTAGACCGCCGCGCCACCCGGACGCCCCATGAGGACAATGCTGCATGTTTCACTTTCGTTTTGTTTATCTTTATGAAATGTACCCACACCTTGGACCATTTTTTAGCCCATCAGCCATCACGGCTAGTAGACAACGTAGTGTAAACTACCGTGTTATCTTCAGCTTGTTGTTTTTCTTACATTTATTTCTGATTTTTCCCTTTTTCTCCCAATTTAGTGGCCAGTCGATCCCTAATTTAGTTCAAACACCCACCCTCGTACTGCATGCGTTCGCCAACTGCATCTCTCCGGCCGGCAGTCTGGAAGGAGACGCCCTCCCCACTTTGGTGACAAGGCGACTCCAGGCCGAACCACTGCTTTTTCTGACACACCCAGAGACGCGTTCATGTGACGAACACAAGCCGACTCCGTCCCCCTCCCGAGGACAGCATTGCCAATTATTGCTGCTTCATCTAGTCTGGCCATATTCGAATCTGACGAGACCGGGCCGCGAACCCCCGGTCCCCAGTGGGCAACTGCATCGACACAAAGCCGATGCTTAGACCGCTACACCACTGCGGACCCGCCGAGCTTTTGTTTTGAAACGGCAACATATGGCAGATGTAGAGCAGGACTTCTGATTGGCAGGGGAAAGGATTCGATAAGAGCTTATTGAATCTGGACACTTTGCCAAAACGGAACCCAAACCTCGCCTCGCCCTTCTTAATATGCTGCCAGACACACCGATGTACTCCATTTTTAAATTCTCCATCACAGGAAGAGGGACGACGTGACACGTCTTTCCTTGCTTACTCTTTCTTAGTATGGTATATTTTACTGGCAAAATCATTTTGACACCTTTGCTGAACCAATTTCATGGACAGTTCAGTTCTGCTGGTGAGCTGAACTGTATTCATTCCAATCCTAAAATCAAACCAGGGACTGGGACAACAGGACATCAAGCCAGCTGCTTTCTCCAAATTGTGGCTTGTCAACGACTGAATTGCAGAATCACATAAGGACTTCAGCACAGTTTCACACAGTGGCAGGTATCCCACCTGCTATCTATAGTACACTGTTATATTCTCTACTCTGTCCTGCTTATATTGTAATATATTGTGATATATTCATAAACAGTGTGGCACAGTGGTTAGTGCGGTTGCCTCACAGCAAGAATGTTCTGGGTTTGAGCCCCGTTGGGGATCGTCCTCTGTGTGGAGTTTGTATGTTCTCCCCGTGTCTTCGTGGGTTTCCTCCCACAGTCCAAAGACATGTAGGTCAGGTGAATCGGCTGTACTAAATTGTCCCTAGGTGTGAATATGTGTTTGTGTGTGTGTCGGCCCTGTGATGGACTGGCAGCCTGTCCAGGGTGTCCTCCCGCCTGCCGTCCAATGACTGCTGGGATACGCTCCAGCATCCCCACGACCCTGAGTAGGATACGCGGTTTGGATAATGGATGGATGGATATTCATAAATGGATGGATATTCATAAACCTTGTCTCCGATTCTGTTTATGATATTCATGGACGGGGTCTCAAGGCGCAGCCAAGGTGAGGAGTGTGTCCGTTTTGGGAACCTCAGAATTGCATCTCTGGTCTTCGCAGATGATGTGGTTTTGTTGGCTTCATCAGAACGTGACCTCCGACGCGCACTGGGCGGTTTGCAGCTGAGTGTGAAAGGGCCACCGGGATGAGAGTCAGCACCTCCAAGTCTGAGGCCACGGTTCTCTACCGGAAAGTGGTGGATTGCTCTCTTCCGGTTGGGGATGAGTTATTGCCTCAGGTGAAGGAGTTCAAGTATCTCGGTGTCTTGTTCACGAGTGAGGGTAGGATGGAGTGGGAGATTGACAGGCACAGATTTGTGCAGCATCAGCAGTAATGCAGACTTTATACCAGACCGTTGTGGTGAAGAGGGAGCTGAGCCGGAAGGCAAAGCTCTCAATTTACCAGTCAATCTTCGTTCCAACCCTCACCTATGGTCTTGAGCTTTGGGTAGTGACCGAAAGGGTGAGATCACAGATACAAGCGGCTGAAATGAGTTTCCTCCATAGGGTGTCTGGGCTCAGCCTTAGAGATAGGGTGAGGAGCTCGGACATCCGGAGGGAGCTCGGAGTAGAGCCGCTGTTCCTTCACATCGAAAGAAGCCAGTTGTAGTGGTTCCGGCATCTGATCAGGATGCCTCCTTGGCGCCTTCCTTTGGAGGTGTACCAGGCACGGCCAACTGGGAGGAGACCCCGGGGTAGACCCAGAACTCGCTGGAGGGACTACATGTCCAGTCTGGCCTGGGAACGCCTTGGGATCCCCCAGGAGGAGCTGGAGGGCGTTGCTGGGGAGAGGGATGTCTGGAGTGTCCTACTTAGCTTGCTGCCACCGCGACCCGACCCCGGAGAAGCGGCTGAAGATGAGATGAGATAAGATTCATAAACAGGTATATGACTCCCATATATCACAGATCCCATAGAATATTCAGCGAACTCATTTTGATCACATGCTTTCTTTTTTAAACTCGGATTTTACTACTTTGTTGATGCGTTATGTTCAGTGTGACCCATGTGAGCAAAACCCAAGTCATATTCTTCCATTTGCCGCGAATGTGACTCAGACTCTTTTGTGTTTGGTCTAGTTTTTCTTTCACTCGGTGCGCAGTAATTACGCTGGTGGAATTTATGTAACAGGATCTCTTTGTCTGCTCTATAAAGAGCACATTCATAGTTCCTCAATTACTGATTCTACAACAGTCATAAGTAGGTTCTTTCTTACGGATGACAGATGAATACTTGAGCATGATAGACATCCTGATAATTTCCTGCCATTTGCTAGGCTCGAAGAAGACACGGAGTGGAGCAATATGAAAACATGTGCAGAGACATTGGAGCACACATCTGCGGCCTCTCGCAGGAAAGACGCTGTAATCTCGCACTGCTTAAGTCATTTTCACAGCTCCGATTCCCCGGGGAGACATTGTTCCCTCCTGCTAGTAATATTCCTTGCCGGATACCAGGATTATAATTTTCCCCAGTATCTCTCCTCTTCTCCAGTAATCACTCACATCATATACCTTCATCACAGCTGGGTACATGACACAATCCTATTCCCTTATTTAACAGGTTTTAATCAGTGCTGACCCCGTGGAGCTGAGCCCCTTGACACTCATGACACACACACACAACTCGCATGTATACAGAGGAGGTGAGAAAACGTCTCATTATCCCAAGGGATGTCACAGCTGCCTGGTTCAATACAAGGAGGATGGTTTAAATTTTTGTCCCTGTAAAGGGACAAAAATAGCGGTCATAAGGTCAGAGGTCATAAGGTCAGAGGTCAAAGGGTCGCTTCCCTGGGGAGGGGTGGGAATGGGGTAGGGGGGTGGATGTGTGGGAGTTGCATGTGTTTAGTGTCACGGTGGGCCAGTGGTTGACGGCGAGAAGGTCGTGGGTTCGAACCCCAGGCTGTCCCAGGTCCTTTCTGTGTGGAGTTTGCATGTTCTCCCTGTATCTGCGTGGGTTCCCTCCGGGTGCTGTGGTTTCCTCCCACCATCAAAAAGGCATGCATGTTAGGGTTAACACTCCTGGCTGTGCCCATGAGCGAGGCAACGGAAAGAAGAACTGGAGTTGGTCCCCAGGTGCTGCAGCTGCCCACTGCTCCTGTACAATAGGACGGGTTAAGTGCAGAGAACTAATTCGTTGTAAGAATACAACAACAAAGTAAAGTGGCTCTTTTCTTTTTCTACATGGTGATGTTGGTCGCTTGGCTCAGGTCCTGGGCTGTTCTGGTGGCATCTGGACACTGCTTGGCAGCTTCCTTATCATATACTTCATATATCTTATAATTCCGTTATCTTCTTTCAATTTTGTATTCTGTAAATTGTGTACACAACATCCATTTTACGTCTGTCTGTCTGTCTTGGGAGAGAGATCCCTCTTGCTCTCCTTGAGGTTTCTTCTCTTTTTTTTCTCCCTGTAAAAGGGTTCTATTTTTAGGGAGTTGTTCTTTGTCCGATGCAAGGGTCTAAGGACAGGATGCGTATTGCTGTAAAGCCCACTGAGGCAAACTTGTAATTTGTGATATTGAGCTATACAAATAAAATTCACTTGACTTACACTACCGTTCAAAAGTTTGGGATCACCCAAACAATTTCGTGTTTTCCATGAAAAGTCACACTTATTCACCACCATATGTTGTGAAATGAATAGAAAATAGAGTCAAGACATTGACAAGGTTAGAAATAATGATTTGTATTTGAAATAAGATTTTTTTTACATCAAACTTTGCTTTCGTCAAAGAATCCTCCATTTGCAGCAATTACAGCATTGCAGACCTTTGGCATTCTAGCTGTTAATTTGTTGAGGTAATCTGGAGAAATTGCACCCCACGCTTCCAGAAGCAGCTCCCACAAGTTGGATTGGTTGGATGGGCACTTCTTTGAGCAGATTGAGTTTCTGGAGCATCACATTTGTGGGGTCAATTAAACGCTCAAAATGGCCAGAAAAAGAGAGCTTTCATCTGAAACTCGACAGTCTATTCTTGTTCTTAGAAATGAAGGCTATTCCATGCGAGAAATTGCTAAGAAATTGAAGATTTCCTACACCGGTGTGTACTACTCCCTTCAGAGGACAGCACAAACAGGCTCTAACAGGTACTATTTAATGAAGATGCCAGTTGGGGACCTGTGAGGCGTCTGTTTCTCAAACTAGAGACTCTAATGTACTTATCTTCTTGCTCAGTTGTGCAACGCGGCCTCCCACTTCTTTTTCTACTCTGGTTAGAGCCTGTTTGTGCTGTCCTCTGAAGGGAGTAGTACACCGGTGTAGGAAATCTTAAATTTCTTAGCAATTTCTCGCATGGAATAGCCTTCATTTCTAAGAACAAGAATAGACTGTCGAGTTTCAGATGAAAGTTCTCTTTTTCTGGCCATTTTGAGCGTTTAATTGACCCCACAAATGTGATGCTCCAGAAACTCAGTCTGCTCAAAGAAGTGCCCATCCAACCAATCCAACTTGTGGGAGCTGCTTCTGGAAGCGTGGGGTGCAATTTCTCCAGATTACCTCAACAAATTAACAGCTAGAATGCCAAAGGTCTGCAATGCTGTAATTGCTGCAAATGGAGGATTCTTTGACGAAAGCAAAGTTTGATGTAAAAAAAATCTTATTTCAAATACAAATCATTATTTCTAACCTTGTCAATGTCTTGACTCTATTTTCTATTCATTTCACAACATATGGTGGTGAATAAGTGTGACTTTTCATGGAAAACACAAAATTTTTTGGGTGATCCCAAACTTTTGAACGGTAGTGTACGTAGAAGTGCTTATCTCAATGGTGCTGCCGTCTCATGAAGTACTGAACACATAGGAGAAGTGTCTGGGTGTTCCTAAGGAGAGAGTCAATGTTCAGACCAATTAAGGGTTTTGGGCAGGCGGGCAGCTTAGACTTCATGGATGTTCTGGTTGTTGTCTCATTTTAGTATCTTCTCCACCCGGCGATAGCCTGAGGGGGATTATGCATTTGGTCACGTGTTTGTGTGTAGGTGTGTCTGTCCACGGCTAATCTCACAACCTACTGGACCTTTCAGCCTACAATTCTTTGTGCACAGTTATGACTGCATGATGAAGAACCTCTCGTGGTTGCGGTGATTCAAAACTTTGAAAAATCTTTGTCCTCACTATCACCGCTCCCTCTCTCCATTCACTTTAGCTCGCTCGACCAATGCTGCTCTCTGTTGCTGCCTGATCTAAGTCAAGCCTGCACATGCACGACTCACATCTACGGTTGAGTCCGGTCAGGCAGTGACAATGTCAGAACCAAAACATTATGTATTCAGGTATGAATCTTAAAATGAAACGAGAAGTCGATCGTATTTCCCAAGCTAGCAAATCATTCACTGCTGATCTCAGCACAGGAGAACTTGGAAGAACACCGGATGAACCAAAAATAATATACCCTCGTCACTTCGCCACCACATACAAGTGCCACAGTCTCCACTGTTAAAACCCCAGTATGAAAATACAATTTCAAGAGATGGATTAATCACAGTCACAGCTGAAAATCATATCAGTAGCCACAATAAAATATTTCCCATGGCTGAGCTATGTTTTCTTACCGTTGTTTTATGAATAAAAGTCAGTCAGCAGAGCAGCCGTTCACCTTCATTCATTTTAAATCACGAAAAGCGTGACAGTTAAGCACATTTGAAGCCTTTTAGTAAGGGCTTTGAAATTATGATCGCCTGATCGCTATCATTTCATGTCAGACTTGGTCGCTTTCGTGTGAGGCTCCACCTAGGAGGCTGCGCATCCACAGACTGACAGGCAAAATGTTTTTATTAGCTAGATTTTTTTAGCTTGAGCGCTGCACATTAACAACCTTTTTTCCCCACATTTCCCATTCAATCAACTAGGGCACTGCAAAAGTCTTATAATGGCAGGAAAAACAATGTTGTTGTTTTTTTCCTGTCCATGTGCGTACATTTCCCTTCTCCCGGATGGCAAAAAAGGGTGGTTTGTCGCCAAGTTCAGAGAAGTGGCGATACATATGCCTGGTGGAGATCTATACGCTGAGTGCACTCCTTTAGTAGTAATTGTGAATTAGTTGCTAATTCACTATAAACAGCCTGTTTCTCTCATGACCATTATTTTATGTTTTTTGGTCGTTTTGTCCTTTCACTTTAAAATATGTTAATGCCTTCTTTTTTATTACCATTATTCAAGTCCAGTGTGAAAACTCCCATACATTGCATAATTGCAACTTGGTTCACAGTATTATGACAATGAATTGAATTACACAGGCCCCAAAAGAGTGTTATGGTGTTTTTGTTGATGAGTGGGGCACATGTGGGCAAAGTCAAAGAGCCTGATGAAAAAGGTTCAAAATCACAATTCTCTTGGCCCTGTAGGCTTTCGCTATTTGCATTATGTCTCTCTATGGAACTTCCTTTATTTTTACTTCCCTCCTCCGAAGGTTTTAGTTACCATGGTTACTCCATTCCTCTGTAAAATACATGGTGATGGTAGCAAGTACAATCTTAAGCAAGAGCACACATTTCAGTAGTCATGGTTACTACAACCCCTTAAGATGAGTTATGTAACCAGTGTTGTGCTTTAAAGAATTTAGCTAGTAATGAGAATAGAGGGGCAAGTAGTTTGTGAATTCACTGCAGTCACAGATTGTCTCTGGGGCTTGATACCTGTGCAGCAAATTTTATTGTATTGTTCAATCTCAACTTTACTTCCATTTTCTGTTTTTGTTAAGTTTATGTAAATGTGGGGCGTGTAATAATGTCAGCTATATGTATGTCCATGGGGATGGAGGATATGCAGCAACTAGCGCATTCCTGTTTACATGTGCAGTGTGCATATGTAGTCATGCTTGTTCATGTCCATTTTTGCAGCTGTGCAAGCATGTGGCAACATACTGAAAATACTAATTCTTATCTCACTTATGTCTCAATGACTGTGATAGTCAGAATTCGAGATTGTAAAAAAGTTAAGAATAAACAAATGTTTGACTAATTTTGGCGAGAATTAGCTAAGCTAGCTACATCCTACACGACCTCCTTTCCGTAAGTTGCTGTGACGTATACAGCAGGCCTATAGCCCTGTTGTTGGACTGTGTACCAGTGCAGGCCATTACAAGGCCGGGTTAGCCCTGGCACCAGACAGACTGCTACTCTACAACTGAAATCAACTTTTCGATATCAAACTAGCAATAGGCAATTATAAAACCTACCTGGCGGTACAAGTCCACTGATTATGTTTGTATTTATTTATCGGAATCCCCATTAGCTGTGCCCTAATTCAATTCAATTCAATTCAATTCAATTTTATTGTCATTAAAAACAATGTGCAGGCACATGTTAAAAATGAAATGAGGGCTGTGGCTTCACCAAACAGTGCAAAACAGAAGCTGTTTTTGAGCCTGGTAGTGCAGGCTCTGAGGCTGCTGTAGCGCCCCCCAGAGCACAGCGGGGAGAACAGTCCATGGTTGGGGTGGGTGGGATCTCTGTTGATGCTCAGACCCCTTCGAAGGCAGCGTTTGTGATAAATGTCTTTTATGGCTGGGAGCTGGGTACCGGTGATATGCTGGGCCGCCTTGACGATCCGCTGCAGAGCATTCTGGTCTACTGAGGTGCAGTTGCCCTACCACACTGAGTTGCAGCTGGTCAGGATGCTCTCTATGGTGCAGTGGTAGAAGTTGGTGAGAATTGTGGGGGGTAGACGGGCGCTCCTCAGCCTCCTCAGGAAATGCAGGCGTTGTTGGGCCTTTTTCCACAAGGGCCTGGGTGTTTAATGTCCACGAAAGGTCCTCGCTGATGTGGACTCCAAGGAATTTAAAGCTGGAGACACGCTCCACTTCCACCCCATTGATGTGTATGGGGGAGTGGCTGTAGCTTCTCGACCTCCTGAAGTCCACAATCAGCTCCTTTGTCTTCTGCACATTAAGGACAAGATTGTTGGTAGTACACCATGATGTGAGGTGCTCAATCTCGTCTCTGTAGGCCATCTCGTCATTGTTGGTGATACGGCCAATGACTGTGGTGTCATCTGCAAACTGAACTATAAGATTTGAAGGGTGAGTTGGCAGGCAGTCGTGGGTAAGGAGGGGGCTCAGAACAAAGCCTTGAGAGGCACCTGTGCTGAGGGTCAGGGTGGAGGAGGAGTGGTCACCTAACCTAACAGACTGAGGTCTATTGGTCAGGAAGTCCAGGATCCAGTTACAGAGGGAGGGGTTGAGGCCAAGGGAGAGGAGTTTGGTGGTTAGTTTGGGGGGGGGGGTGATAGTGTTGAAGGCAGAGCTGTAATCTATAAACAGCATCCGGATGTATGTGTTGTTAAGTTCAAGGTGGGTCAGAGCAACGTGCAGGGCAGTGGCAATGGCATCCTCAGTAGACCTTTTGGGACGGTAGGCGAACTGATGTGGGCCGCTAGTCTTACTGGGGTCCACATAAAAACAATACATTTAATACATACATACATTTAATACATACATTTAAAAACGAGACAAGAGAAAAACAAAACAAACAAAAATAGCAAAAACCTACATTAAACTTTACAGTACAGATAAGTCATCATCCAACAGCAAAGAGACAGACATAAATCATTCCAATGTACAAACTGTTGAAACCATCCAGGCTATAGAATTCAGCTCGAATCACACCTTACCCTATGTGGTGTGTGTGTGTGTGTGTGTGTAATATGTGTACGTATGACCACATATTTTGCATCCTACAAATATAATATTCCAAGGCGTTTCTTTATTTGCTTTTTAAATATTGATTTCAGTGTCAATTTAATCATTGGCAGTGGTAAGGAATTCCATGCTTTCATTGATCTATAGTCTACTGTATGCTTCAGAAAATTAGTGTTTGGCTTAGGAAGTGGAAACCGGCCTTCTGTTGCCTGTCTAGTGGCATATGTATATGATTCTGAATTGTGTTTTAACTGATTGTACTGATATAACGGAGTTTTGTATTGTAAAACCTTCCATATTGAAGATAGAAGTGCAGCATTCATTCTGTCCTCAACTTGTAACCATTGTAGACAGAAGTGCATGCTGCTGATGTTCGTATCGTGTGGACATTGGAGAGCAAGGCGTGCCACCTTGTTCTGTACCAACTGGAGTTTGCTTAAATCTTTTTTCATGGCATTCGCCCATATTATTTGGTAATAGTCAAGCTGTGAGAGAACGATAGTGTTTATTACCATTTTAGTCAATTCTGGTTGGTGATGTCATCATCTTCAGCCTCAACTGGAGGCTAAGGGGGCTTTTCCCTTATTTTCCATTGGTAGCAATTCATTCATATATTCTTAGATCAGAATCATTATCAGTTTTATTTGGCCAAGTATGTGTAGACCTACACATACATGGAATTTGACTCCGGTTCCTCCACTGCTGTTGTTACTCCAGACCATGGTCTCTTCAAAACACTCCTCTACGTTAAAGTCTATAAAAACCAGAACCTCGTGCCGCAAGAACATCTTCTTCACAGTAGGCCTTTCCAACAAGCCTCCCAGACACCCACAGATGCTGACACTGCCCTCTATCCTCCCCCATCCCCTTTGGCCCTCTCTGCACACCACGGCATGACAAACACCTACATAAAATCACTCACACTGACATGCACAAACAGTGCAATATAGCTGTCAGCCCTACTGTGCTCTTTGTACATTGACACTTTGAATAAGCCTGCACTACCCTATAAATAACTCTTATTCTACAACAATTTCTCACTCTGTAAATAACTTCTTGTTTAAAAACTCTCATTTAACATTTTGTAAATAGAGTACTTGCCACATTTCTGGGGTTTCCATATTATTGCACCTTATTTCACCTATTATTTTTTATTTTATCTTGTATATATATTTTATTATATTTCATCATTCTTTTATCGTTTACCTTACTGTTGCTGTTCATTTTTCCCTCATGCACCAACATATCAAGTCAAATTCCTTGGATGTTCTGAGCTACTTGGCAATAAATATGATTCAGATTCTGATTGCTCCCTATGTAAATGGTAAATGGACTGCATTTATATAGCGCTTTTCTAGTCTACCAACCACTCAAAGCGCTATGTACTTACATAGGATAGACATACAACTAAAACAAAGACAACAAGATAAACATAAACATTTGATTACTATGTACAGATGTAAATGTATATAAAATCTATATAATAAAAAACAATAACGTAATAGGAAGACAATAGTGCAGTGGCGCCGAGTGCAAAGATGGTGGAATAGATATGTTAACAGGTTACATTATATACATGATGTAGGTGTACATAACAGAATATGCATGTATAGAATATACCACGTATACAGATGTTCAAACTACACACACACACACAGGAGTCAATACATGAGTGAAACTCAGAAAGGAATTAGGAACAACACCAGAGGGTCAAAGCATCAGCTACTGGTTGATAAAGCAGTCACCCAAGGCTCTTAAGACTAGACAGACCAACAGCTTGATAGGGCAGGGCACCGTTCAAATTTTTTTGATACCGATACTTTGATTTCGGTACTGGTTCCTGAACGATACTTTTTTCGATACCAAAACGGACAGTTGCAAGTAAGTGACAAGTCAGTGTGTAATGCTCACTGCTGCATACTAAGACTGTAGCATCTTACTGAGGCTTCACTCAGCAGTTCTTTTTCAGAAAAATCAACATGTCTGCTTTCTCAGGTAACAGACAAGCCCGCTCCTGGCTGATGGTGTCCCCAGCAGTAGAAGATGTACGCTGTGAGGGTGTGGATGATGCTTGTACACAGAGACACCTGGTTGCCAAGTCTGAAAGCATTGGCAGAGTGTCCTTCATGTTCCACCACCAGGTCACTGGACTCACAGAGGTTAGGGTAGATGGTAGACCTCTGTAGTGTTGTATCTCCTCCTGAACCTTCTTCGGCATTTTTTACACCGTCGCGGCGCACCTTGTAATCAGCAACAACAGACACACGTGTGTGTGTGTGTGTGTGTGTGTAACGTTAGACAGCCAATCACCGACAGCATTATTAGAGCTTGATGATAAGATTAACTCCTTAGCTACCGAAACTTGGTACCAAAAGACAAGAAGTTTTTTGATACCCGGTAGTACTGAAGCAATTCAATCGGTGCCATAAAAGTACCGAAGTTCGGTACCCAGCCCTACAGCCTGAACACAGCCTGGATTGACTACAAGAAAGCCTACGATTGATTCCAAACCCCACACATGGTTACTAGAGTGCTTGGCACTATACAAAGCCAACATGACTCTTAATAGCCTTCATCAAGAACTCAATGCAGCAGTAGAAACAACACTAGAGGCCAACTCAAAAGACAATCACACAGGTAACCATCAAATGTGGCATATACCAAGGTGATGATTTCCATTTCTGCTGCTGTTCTGCATAGGCCTGAACCCCCTCAGTCAGATCATCACAAAGATGATGGATACAGGTTCAGAAGTGGACTTAACCATCAGCCACCTCCTATACATGGATGACATCAAACTATATGTATGTCGTGAATGAGCAAGACATTGACTCACTGATCCACCTCAACAGGATCTACAGTGACGACATTGGGATGTCATTCAGACTAGACAAGTGTGGGCGAATGATGGCAAGAAGATGAAAGATGGTGAGGACTGAAGGGGTTGAATTACCAGGTGGCAGGATAGCAGACATACGGGACAGTTATCAGGAACTTAGGTATTCCAAAGGCAAATGGAAACCATGAGGGGGCAGCAACAAGGTCGGCTACATCCAAATACCTCCAGAGAGTGAGGCAGGTCCTGAGGAGCCACCTCAATAGGAAGAATAAGATCCAAGCCATCAACACATATGCACTAACAGTCATCAGATACCCAGCTGGAATAATAAGTTGGCCAAAGGAAGATATAAAGGCCACAGATATCAGGACACTGAAACTCCTTACAATGCATGGAGGGTTCCACCTGAAGTCCAGCAACCTGAGCCTATACTATAAGCAAAATGATGAGGGCCGAGGGTTAGTGAGTGTCAGAGCCCCAGAAGTGAGTGTCAGAGTCACAGAAAGTGGACCCCCAGGATAAACTTGTGAGTGAGTACCTCATGCAGCAGAAAACAGAGAATGTGGCAGAAGAAGAAGAGGAGCTGTCTTGGAAGACCAAGCCCCTCCATGGGATGTACAATTGACAGAATATGTGGATGATGTTGAGAAATCCTACCAGTGGCTAGAAAAGCTGGACTGAAGGACAGCACAAAGGCTCTGATCATAGCAGCATAAGAACAGGCACTCAGCACCAGATCGGTTGGGGCAAGGGTCTACCACACCAGACAAGACCCAAGATGCAGGCTATGCAAAGATGCCCTGAGACAGTCCAGCACTTAGTAGCAGGGTGTAAAATGCCAGCTGGGAAAGTGTACACTGAAAGATATAACCAAGTGGCTGTGAAAGTATACAGGGATGTCTTTACTGAATACAGACTGGAAGTCCCCAAGTCCAAATGGAAGACACCGCCAAAGGTAGTTGAGAACAGTAGAGCTAGGAGCCTGTGGAACATCAAGTTCCAGACTGACAAGCAGGTGCTAGCTAACCAACCAGACATTGTGGTGGTCGACAAGGAACAGAAGATGGCAGTAGTCATCGATGTAGCAATCCTGAGCGATGGCAATATCAGGAAGAAAGACCATGAGAAGCTAGAGAAATACCAAGGGCTGAAGGAAGAACTAGATCGCACTGTGGGAGGTGAAAGTCCCAGTAGTCCCGGTGGTAATAGGAGCGTAAGGGACTGTGACCCCCCCCCCCCCAAAAAAAAACTGGGAGAGTGGTTCCAGCAGATTCCAGGAACAACATCTGAGGTCTCTGTCCAGAAGAGGGCAGTAGGAATAGCTAAGATACTGTGCAGAACCCTCAAACTGCCAGGCTTCTGGTAGAGGACCTGAACTTGAAGAAGACACAAACCACCCGAAAAGGGTGAGAGGGAGACTTTTTATATAATTTAATATTTAGTAATACATGTAATTTAGTATTTGAGGGTACAGTGGCTGTTCAGTGTTACAGGTATATTGTTTGGGGATCTGACCCTATATGACTGTTTTAAGTGTTCACCAGAGTGACAGCCTGTGGAAAGAAACTGTTCTTGTATTTGGTTGTTTTGGCATACAGTGCTATGTAGCGCCTACCAGAGGGTAGGAGTTGGAACAGGTTGTGGCCAGGGTGTGATGGGTCTGCAGTGATGTTGCCTGTCTGCTTCCTGACTCTGGAGATGTATAAGTCCTGAATGTAGGGCAGGTTGGCACTAATTATTTTTTTAGCAGTCCTGACTGTCCGTTGTAGTCTGTTCCTGTCCTGTTTGGTGCCTGAGCCAAAGCAGACAGTGATGGATATTCAGAGAACAAACTGGATTACTGCAGAGTAGAACTGAATCAGCAACTCCTGCGGCAGGTTGAACTTGTTGGGCTGACAGAGAAAATACATCTTCTGCTGATTTTGTCTGTGTTGCAATGCCCATCTTAGGTCCTGGGAGATTGCGGATCCCAGAAACCGGAAGGTTTCCGCAGCAGATACAGTGCTGTTGAGCACGGTGGCAGGTGCAGGGGCAATGTTGGGGGGCTCCTCCTGAAGTTCACTGTCATCTCCACAGTTTTAAGCGTGATCAGCTCCAGGTTGTTGTGACCACACCAGAGGGCCAGCTGTTCAACCTCCCTTTTGTATGCAGACTCATCTCTGTCCCAGATGAGGCCGATGATTGTTGTGTCGTCGGCAAACTTCAAAAGTTAAACAGACATGTCTCCTGAGATGCAGTCATTTGTGTATAGAGAGAAGAGCATAGGAGAGAGCACACCTTCCTGGGGGGGGGCGCCAGTGCTGATTGTCCAGGTGCTGGATATGATTTTCCCCAGCCTCACCTGCTGTCTCCTGTCTGCCAATAAGTTTTTGATCCACTGACAGGTGAGGGCTGGTATGATGAGCTGGTTGAGTTTGGAGTGAAGGATATCTGAGACGATGGTGTTGAACGCTGAGCTGAAGTCCACAAACAGGAGCTTTGCCCATGTCTCTGGGGAGTCGAGGTGTTGCAAAATGTAGTGTAGCCCCATGTTGACTGCCCTGTTTGCCTATTATGCAAACTGTAGGGGGTCAAGTAGGAGGCCTGAGATATCCTTCAAGTAGGCCAACACTAGTCTCCCAAAGGATTTCATGACCACAGATGTCAGGGCAATGGGCCTGCAGTCATTTAATCCTGAGATACAGGGTTTCTTGGGGACCAGGATGATAGTTGGCGTTTTGAAGCAGGAGGGGACTTCACACAGCTGCAGTGATCTGTTGAAGATCAGTGTGAAGATGGGGGCCAGGCAGTCGGCACAAACTTTCCGGCAGGAGGGGGACATGCCATCTAAGCCTGGTGCCTTCCTAATCTTCTGTCTCTGGAAGAGCTGACACACCCTCTTCACAGATCCTGAGTGCAGGTAGGGTGTGAGGGGTGAGGGGGTGGAAAGGGGTGCAGTTGGTTTTGTGATGTGACCGGGATGAGAGAGTAGCTTATTAAACCCGCACTAAAGCATGTTCAAATCAGCCAGTTGATAGTTCTCTGCAGTGTGGGGAGATGGTCTCCTGTAGTTGGTGATATCATGCAGGCCCCACACAGACACAGGATCGTTACCTGAAAATCTGTTTTACAGCTTTTCAGTGTAGCCCATTTTGGCTACTCTGATCTCCTTTGTCAGTGTGTTTCTGGCTTGATTGTACAGGATCCTATCTCCTTCTGTAGGCCTCCTCCTTGGCTTGACAAAGCTGCCTGAATTTTGCTGTGAACCAAGTCTTAATTGTTAGTGAAGGTATGGAAAGTTTTGGTGGGCACACACATGTCCTCACAAAAGCCGATGTAAGATGTCACAGTGTCAGTAAGTTCATCCAGGTCTGTAGATGCAGCCTCAAAAACACTCCAGTCAGTGCAGTCAAAGCAGGCCTAAAGCTCCAGTTTTGACTCATTGGTCCATCTCCCCACTGCAGATTTTAGTTTCTGCCTGAAGGTTGGGAGAAGATGAACTAGACAGTGATTAGAGAGTCCCAAGGCTCCACGGGGACAGAACGGTAGGCGTCCTTTAATATTGTGTAGCAATGAACTTGTTTGTTTGTCCCTGGTGGGAAAATTAACATGCTGTCTGTATTTTGGCAGTTCGTCGCTGAGGTTTGCTCTGTTAAAATCCCCAAGGATAATGAAAAGGGAGTCTGGATGTTTGTGCTCAATGTTCATTATCTGGTTAGCCAGGTGTTGTAATGCCTCACTGACACAGGACTGGCGTGGAATATAGACACCAGTCAGAATAAATGATGAAAACTCCCACAATTAATAATCTCTACAGTCAATGAAAATGGTCTCTTAAGTGAGGGCTGTGTGACGTATTGGGCTGGGTGTTTATTCTGGGTGAATTTTTCCAGCTGCTGCCAGATGTCAACAGTGTTGTCTTTATGTTGGTTTTTGGTTGTACTTCCTGTTCTGGTCTGTATCATTAAAGTGTACATTGCAGCACGCTGAAATATCGCCTCACTCCCGTTATTATAATGACGTTATGTTAGGGTAGTACAGTACTGTCACTTAGTGAACGTAACAAATTGGCGACGAGTATGATACACCCAGCGAATCTCAACAACACTTGGGTGGCAAAGAATCTGTGCTAGCTTGTGGGGGCTAGCATTAGCACTGCTAGTGGTGGTGCCGGCCTGTCGGCAGGTACACAGAAAGATAGTGGGGATCATCAGTCATATTGATGAGTCAACGGCGCAGTGGTTTACGTATGTGGAGAGGCTTGAACATTTCATGCTAGCAGATGAAATTGCAGGTGAAAAGAAGCTCTCAGTTTTTCTCGATGTGACCGGGCCGACAATTTATGGTCTGTTGCACAGCTTAATCGCCCCAGATAAGCCAGGACAGAAAAATTACGATCAGACTTTGGGAGTACATGTCCATTTCTGCGCGAAGCCCATTGTGATTGCTGAAAGATATCGCTTTCACAAAAGAAATCAAGTGGAGGGGAAAACAATGGCACAGTATGTTGCAGATCTGAAAAAATTGTCAGAGCACTGTGAGTTTGGGGCTTATCTGCAGGATGCACTGAGGGACAGATTGGTCTGCAGCCTCAACAGTAAGTCCATCCAGAAGAGACTACTAACGGAGGCTGCCCTCACCTACCAGAAAGCGGTGGAAATTGCCATCTCTATGGAGACAGTGGCACGGGGGTCCCAGCAGCTTACCAGCTCCTTGAAGGTGAATGCGATGTCCCCCTCATCAACTCCAGGGAGGACGTGCACCCGGTGTGGTAGGTCAAATCATACTGAAAGTGACTGCTTCTACAAAGATCAGATCTGCCACAGTTGCGATAAGAAAGGCCGCATTTCATTCGCATGCAAAGAGAGAAAGCAGGGAAATAAAGCAGGAAACACAGTGAGGGGGAAAAGGGAAAGAAATGGAAGGAAAATTCAAGGAGACAGGTTAATACACTGGACACTAGTGGTAAGCCAAGATATGACAGACTTAGATATTGAATTAGCCCTGCACATGGTAGATGTAGCTAATGATAGAACGTGACGAGAAAATTTCATACAGCAGGACAATCGAACCTCTTCTGTAATCTGGGTCAGGCCAAAAGTAGATGGGCAAACAACAGAGATGGAACTAAACACTGGAACAGCAGTCTCCATTTCAGAAAAGCTGTCCAAGGCAAAATTCAGCCACGTTCATCTGCACCACACCCACATCCTGCCGAAAACATATTCAGGTAAAGTGATCTCCCCAGTAGGGTTCATGAAGTTTTGGGTCCAGATAAACAAAGAGCACAACTCCCCCCTCTATTGGTGAAAGGTAATGCCTTCCCCCGTTTGGTTGGGAGTTGCTGAGTAAAGTAAGACTGAAATGGAGAGCAATGAAAACTGTCACATCCATACATCATATGCAGGGAGATACTTTGGAAACAGTGCTAAACAGGTATGCAGATGTGTTCAGAGAGGAACTGGGAACTTTGAAGGGCTTTGAGGTAGCACTGACACTCAAGCCAGGACATCAACCTAAGTTCTGTCAGGCACGCGTGGTTCCCTATGCACTCAGGCCCAAGGTGTAGGCAGAGCTGGAACGCCTACAACAACTAAGGTTGATTTCCCCAGTTAAGTTCACTTCAGTGAATGGGCCACCCCCATCGTGCCAATCACAAAGAAAAAGGGGGGTGTACGCATCTGCGGAGATTTTAAAGTAACCATCAACCCCGCCCTCTGTGCTGAACATTATCCCATCCCCTGGATAGAAGACTTGTATGCTTCTTTAGTGGGGGGCCGGCATTTCAGCAAACTTTATTTCTCACATGCGTACCTGCAGGTGCCAGTCCAGGAGAGCACCTGCAAATATCTCGGCATCGCAACACACAAGGGAAAGTTCTGTTACAACTGGCTGCCTTTTGGAATAATGTCAGTGCCCTCTATCTTCCAGCGAGTCGTGGACCAAGTTCTTCAGGGGCTCCCCAATGTGCACTGTTTTGTGGACGACATCCTAGTAACTGTGTGTGATGAAGCTGATCACCTGAAAAACTTGGAGGAGTTGCTTGGAGAAAATTTGGCCTCCGGGTGCAGCGTGAAAAATTTGAGTTTTTCAAAAGCTCACTGGAATAACTTGGACATATCATCGACACCACAGGCCTCCACAGATCCCCAGAAAAACTCAGGGCTAATGCAGAGGCTGCTGCCCCAATGAATGTAAGCCAGCTCTGCTGTTTTCTGGGATTAATGAACTATTATGGCAGATTTGTTCCAAACATGGCAACAACACTCAGCCCCTTGTATGCATTGCTACATAAGGGGGTACAATGGAAATGGTCTCGGGAGTGTGAAAAAGTGTTCTGTATGGCAAAAGAGCAGCTCCTCCCAGAGAGAGTATTGACTCATTATGATCCCCAGCTGCTGATGAGATTGGCATGCAATGCCTCGCCATATGGCATGGGCACGGTGATTTCTCATGTGATGCTTGATCGGCAAGAGACCCATAGCGTTTGTCTCCAGAACCATGAGCATAGTGGAGCAAACTATGCTCAAATTGAGTGGGAAGCTTTGAGAGCAGCATTTGGCCACTGACAACAATATTAAGCCCCAGCAAGGCTGTTCCGTCAATGGTAGCTGCTAGGTTTCAGCGATGCAACCTTGTATTAACAGCTTACAACTACACGATTCAGTACAGGAGTGCAGCCGAACAAGGCAATGCGGACGGCCTCCCACTCCTGTCACTGCAGGTAGCACATAAGTACAAACCAGGTTCAGTGGATACAGTGCTGATACATCACCTGGACTTCCTGCCCGTATGCAGCACAGACATTCGCAAAGAAACATGGTATGCCCCAGTACTTTCTCCAGTGATGGACCTGATTTTGTCAGGGCAGTTTCCTATGGTGAAAAGGTGGGCCAATGCCCTGACACCCTATTACTTAAGGAAAGATGAGCTCACCCTGGTCCAGGGGCGCCCTCTGTGGGGCAACCCTGTGATTGTGCCCCAAAATTGAGACCACAATTACTGAAAGAGCTGCATGCAGGGCACCCAGGAATGGTTAAAATGAAAGCCATTGGTTGTAGTTACATCTGTTGGCCAGGGATTGATGCTCAAATTGAACAGCAGGCCATAGTGTGTCATTCATGTCAATGCGGCCAGAAGTCTCCCAGTCTCGCCCCGCTGCACTCATGGCCATGGCCAGAGATGCCATGGCAGAGAATACATGTGAATTTTGCTGGTCCTTCGGAGGGACATATGTTTCTGGTTTTGGTGGATGCCCACCATAAGTGGCCGGAAGTACAACTGATAGAATTCACCACAACCTCTAAGCCTATTCAGGCTCTGAGGACTTTGTTCAGCCATCATGGTTTGCCTGGAGTGTTGGTCAATGATAACAGTTTGTAGTTCACTTCGAATGATTTTGAGGCTTTTCTCAAAGCGAATGGAGTGAAACACACGCGCTCTACACCCTTTCACCCAGCCACACATGGTTCATTGAAAGCTTCCAGGGGGTCGATGACATCGCAACCTAGACTGGATTTGTTGCTGCTCAGCTGCAGAAATACTCCTCATTAGACAACTAATGAGTTTCCTGCCATGCTCTTTCGTCGCCATCGGCTCCACTCATCTTTTGATTTCTTCAAACCAAGTGTGGTGGCTGTGGTGGATCAGGCACAGGCAGACCACCAGGTCGCAGGGCTGGTCCATGAGTATAGGTGGGGAGAGGAGAAGTGGATGCCAGGTGTGGTGGTGTGTCAGGTGGGGCCTGTATCTTATACAGTTTATGTTGGTTCAGCACTACACTGGGATTGCCACACAGACCAAATATGAGCCTGTGACCCAGAAATGCCTGCACCCAGAGAGCCACCATAACTTGCCTTATTAGGTCATATGGCTACTGTCCCCATGAAAGGCCTGGTGACTATTCCCGCGGCTGGTGGGCAGGATTCCCCCCAGAAATTTTACTCGGTCACCCAAACGGGGGCAGCCAACCAAGGACCAAGGAAGTACCAGTGGAGGCTGATTCTCCCCCAGAGACTGGTAGGAGGTACCCTTCGTGGGTCATCAAACCCCCCAACTGCCTTATCTTTTTAATGGACCTTTGATAAGAGGCACTCACCCCACCAGTTTAGTTAGTAGGTCTTATCTCTGTGGCATTAATATCAGCAGGGATTCACAGGGACAGCAGTCTAAATAAGTGGGGAGGAGTTGTGATGTATTGGGCTGGGTGTTTGTTCTGGGCTAATTCCCCCGCGGCTACCGCTGGAGGACGAGTTTTATTTTTATGTTGGTGTTTGGTTGTACTTCCTGATCCTGTCTGTGTCATTAAAGTGTACATTGCAGCACGCTGAAATATCACCTCCCTTCCGTTATTATACTGACGTTACATTAGGGTAGTACCGTAACATTAGTACTGTCACTTAGTGAATGTAACAGGCTACAAGATTTCTTCAACACTGGGACATCTGTACACCAACCTTCGTTTTTTCCCCATAAGCTCGGTTTCATGGTATGCTTGGAGGAGTTGGAGGTGCGGCAGATGGAGTGAGCTGTCCAGTAGATGCTCACCAAGCCAGGTTTCAGTGAGGCACAGGGCCGCAGATCTGGGAAAAGGCCATATTTTTTCTGTTGAGGAGCAGCAGTTCGTCCATCTTATTTCGCCAGAGAGTGGACATTCGCCAGGTGGATTGACAGGGAGCACAGTTCGAAATCCCCGCTGTCGCAGTTGAACGAGCACTCCGGTTCGCTTCCCCCATCGTTGGTTGCGGCGGTGCCCATACAGTGCTGCTGCTCCTCCAACTAAAAGCTCGATAAAACTTCCAGTTCAGTGAAAAACGGTAAAAAAGTTTGACCAGTGGATAGTCGGAGGTTTAAAGGTTCTTCTCTGCTGAATGTGATAAGAGAGCGCCAGCCAGAAACTAACCAAACAGAAACAGAAAGAGTATTAAAGAGCACAGAATCGAGGCTGCCGTCTGCGGTGCCATCTTACATGCCCAGCAAGCCCGGTACAATGATGTGCCGGGCTTGCTGTTGGCCTCTCGTAAAATATCCTATCCATTATAACTTGTGCGAGCTGGCTTAAGTTGTATGGTCATTGCTGTATTGGAGGATAGTAAAGAGATAGGTAACAGTAACTCATGGTGGGCAAAGCTCAGGAATGGTCAGTTGTGCAGTAAAACTTCATTAATGTGAATTCCTCAGGAGGACTGTGTGTTTGGCTTGGTGATACGGGCAGATGATTGAAATATATCTATTTTCCCTGTCAAAAAACATGATGCGATTTAAGTGAATCGTTACAAATAAACAACCCTGTGACGGTCTGGCGGCGTGTCCAGGGTGTCTCCCCACCTGCCGCCCAGTGACTGCTGGGATAGGCTGCAGCATCTCCGCGACCCTGGGAGCAGGAGAAGCCGTTTGGATAATGGAGGGTTTCAGATGAACACAATTTTAAAAAGTTTGTTTGTTTTAGTAAATTTACTTTGCACTTGTAGCCACCAGTCAAATTTGGATTCTGCTGTCAAAAAACTGTCAAAATTATTAATAATATATTATCTTTAAATAATAAAAAGCCCGTCAACCAGAATCTGGAGAATTTTTCTCTCCCTCCCTCCTTGGCCTTTTTTTCTCTGCCACTCTCTGGCTGTTATGTTTTGTTACTGCAAAAAAAAAAGAATAATAAAAAAATCTCCCCTCAAATCCCTAAAACGGGATGTCTCCAAAAATAAGACACAAATGTATTCAGTATTGTCTGCTGAGACTGCAGTCAACCGCCTGCCGAAGCAGCTGACCAACCAACTGGGTGTTTGTTTTAAAATTCATCGGGTGTCATACTATCTCCTCTCTTTCTGACCCACTGTTTTTTGATTATTCATCCTGTTTCCCATCTGCGGTTTTGCCTGTACTTCTGACTGTCTAACGCTGTCTGATCCTCTGGCAGTCTTCTGAATTTGTGCCGTGAAATAATGATGCAAACGGTCCCGAGGCAGACAGACGTAATAATGCTTTGGTCTCAGTAAACTGGAAGATTCATGCACGGATGAAAGGCATGTGTAATATAAGATGGTTGCAGAAACTGTTGGGTTTCACATGCGCTTTGCAAGGTATATATATATATATATATATATATATGTATGTATTTATACCCACACTCCCACAGAAGCGCTGTAGACTGCGGTGCAAGTCTCCATTGTAAATAATTGAGATGTTGCCAGGCTGTGTTTATAGAGGGCTCAGTATTGCTCAAGATTTATGGAGACCTATGTGTTACTGAGTTGATATAGTGGAGCTCCGTGACAGCCTTACCCCACCTACAAGAAGGCATTAATAGACTCTAGGGAGAGACAGACAGACAGGTATATATTTATGTACTATACAACCAAAGTGAATAAAGCGTCTAAGGGCTCGTAGAACAGAACATCTACTAAGCAGAGGGGGGTTAGACGTCTGCCCGAGCTAGTGGAGTTACGTTGAAGGGAACAATGTGAACCGTGCTTCACGGCAACGGAGAAGATAAACAGTAGGTTTGCAAAAGAGCCTATAATTAACTTCTTATCCCAGCGTTCGCGTCTCAGAAGCGGTGATCGGAACAACTGCTCTAAAATCTGCAATAGTGATCACGGTTATTAGCATACCAACTACCTTCACCGAAAGAGCCAGACAGCACCGACATTAACATACATAATGCATGTTGGAATACATTATGTATGTGTGTGATGCTTCTTTTTACTGGAGGTCGTCCGTGTGAAGAGAGTCGAAACTCTTGTTGGGGGGGGGGGGTTTCGTTGTAGGGACTTGCACTCTCACTAGCACAAAATGGTGGAAACGTTCACTCACGGCGCCTCGATTTCTGTTGCGAAGTGACACAAATGGTGTTTGTTGCAGTCACCAATCTGCTGCAGACCCCAAGCAAAGTAGTTTTTTTTTTAACTTTGTTCATATGGGTTTCCACAGAGGTCATTGCATGTTTAGTGCACACAATGAAGGACCTGCCTGGTTTCCAGGCTGCATTTATGCAATGTTTGGCAATGCTGTCCAAGGTTATACAGTACTTGAGAGTTAACTCTCTGGGGAGTTTTATAATATAAATGAGGTGTCGATGTATTTCTATGTTATATGACACGTTTGACATGTTGGAGAAACGATCCATTAAGTTATATCTGTCAAGTCTTCCCCCGAAAGCTATTCCAGTTTTAAGAGACTGGTCCATGCCGCGATTTTCCTGTGTTGACTTTAAGGCCACAGGACATAAATGTCATTTCCCCCCCCCCCTTCTTTGTTTTTTATCCTACATTGCAATATTCTTTTCTTTTCCTCTCCACGTCTCTCTCTCTCTCTCCTTCTCTCAGTCTTTCTTTTCCTGTCTTTTTGCTAGCCGACCTCTATCCATCTCCACTCTTGCTCTGCAGCTGTTACCCACGTCCCTTGCTGATATAAAGCAAAGTTTGCTTGCTTTCCCTGATTTGGAGCGTGCCTCACTAAAACTAAGTCCAAGTTTCAGGCATTGGTCTTCTCTCCTCCAACTTCCTTCTTCTTCTCTGTCAGTCTGGATTTAAGTGTGTTATGGTAATGTTCGGTTCTCAGTCTCACGTTAATTTGAGTCAGTAACCTCGTGTTGTTCATTCTATTAATCCTAGGAGTCTTAACAAAGACAAATCCTCTTCTTCTTTCTCTTTTCTCTCTCTCTCTGTTGATAAGTCTTTAAATCTATACTCCTTCTCCCAAAGACCCTTCCCCTAATCCCTCCTCTTCTTCAATCACACTGTTTTCACAGCTCACGTGCTCTCTCTTGCTCCTTCTGCTCATACCCGCTGTCTGTCTGTCTATCTCTCTCACTTTCTCTCTCTCTCTCTCTCTCTCTCTCTCTCTCTCTCTCTCTGTCTCACTACATGTCACTTGTGGGGCTCGGTATGATGGTGCCAGTGTTTGGCTTTGCCGCTGCTCGGCTATCCCATGACATCCTACCTGTCCCATATGTTGTTCTGTTCATTCTCCTATTTGTCAATGGTGGACTTGCTGCTTGGGTATATGATCGCCAGACTCCCCTGTTCATCAGAGCATCTATGGTGGATCATGGTGCCTCCACTCCATGGATTAGTTCCCGGCAATCCTGGCCATCCCCATTGGTGCCAGAGGGTTGGCGATCCCTGTAGTGGTTTGCAGCACTGAAGTTCTTGCAAATACGGGAGGAGGAGAGGGAGAAGGCCCGGAGTCCAGATGAAGCTAGGACAGCTCTGGAGGCGAAGTGTCATCAGGAAATGGTGCCAATCACTTTTTTTTTGGAATAAATGTATTTCTAGTTTTTCCCCTTATCCCACCCGATTAACCCCAATGACATATGGCCGGAACTCTTGTGGAATAACTCCCCTGGCTCACGTTTCCACAGGAAGGAGATAGTCGTAACACCAGCTTCCTTCAAACTCGTGTCAGCTGCTCTCGCTATTTTACACGCTGAAGCCTCCTCGCATGGATTGCATCACCTTGAGGTCACGAAGGAGACGTAGGGAGAATGCTTTCGGTTGCCTGGCTGCAGGCGCCCGGATGGGCCAGAGGGGTCGCTGGAGAACGACGAGTTCCCGAACACTACACCGACCTACACCCACTATCCCTCGGGTAAGGGTGGCCTAATGCAGTGTTTCTCAACCCGGTCCTCAAGGACCCCCTATCCTGCAGATTTTCATTGTAACCCTGCATAGGTAGCCCTGCTTGTACTTACTCGACCAATCATCTCGCAGCACTTAATTATGCAAGGTGTGCAACATCTGACAAAATTCATTGCTGATTGGTTGAATAACTACAAACAGGTACCTATTCAGGGTTGCAAAGAAAATATGCAGGATAGGGGTTCCTTGAGGACTGGGTTGAGAAACACTGGCCTAATGAAGACCTTACCCCGTGGACGCTCTGGCCGTGACCGGTTACGGCGAGTCTGGGATACGAACCTCCCAGTCACGTGACGAGCGGACTGCCAGAACGACGGTTTACTCCACTCGGACATCAGAGCGGCCAGTACCAATCACGTCTGATGAGCTTTGGCTTGGTTTATCCTGTTGCTTCATGGAATGACTTCCCCTTATCTATGGTTGGGAAAGTCAGACTCTCCTTTCTCCAAACCGTCTTCCTCGACTCTCTCAGTGAGCTAATTGTCCCGACCCCATGTGAGTGGAATCTACCTGTGTGCTGGAGAGAGTCCCCGTCATCTGCGCACCCTGCCCTGGGGTGCACCCGGGATTACCCCTACACTACATCACAATACGTACGTGTCAGAGGACACGTTTTTGCGAGACCCAAATACGTGTATATGGACACGTATTAGTTGCCACAGGGGCCGCAATCCCGTCTTCTGGCCACTGGGGGCGCAAGAAAAAGGGCGGACAGCGTCATGGTGGCAGCAGTCCTGCAACCAACATAGTAGATGAGTGCGGGAGGTGCGGCAAGACGCAGCACACCGATGAGCGGAAGTGTCCTGCAATGAACAGTAAGTGCAACAAGTGTCATCAAAAGGGACATTGGGAGCGTGTATGTCACTCTAAAGCGGTGAGAGACGTCACTGAAGAGCTTAAACAGCTGTGCTTTCTGGGAGAAGTTGGCAAAGACAGCAGTCAGGAACATTCGCTCCGCCATCTTTGTTCAATATTTTTGACATTCTATTGCGTCATGACCATGGTCATGACAGACCTAGTAGGCTACAGGGCGCCCCTAGCGGCATCTGTGAGATACGTGTCAATGAACACGTATAAGTGACTTGCAGAAGCGTGTCCATACACACGTAAAGAGGAGGCGACCGGTCTGGTCATGACAGACCTAGTAGGCTACAGGGCGCCCCTAGCGGCACCTGTGAGATACGTGTCAATGAACACGTATAAGTGACTTGCAGAAGCGTGTCCATACACACGTAAAGAGGAGGCGACCGGTCTGGGATTACCCCTCCTGATGATAGCCGGGTTTCTACACCTCCCAGAATAGCGCTGCTAAATGCTTGCTCCATAGCAAACAAATCACTTGTGTTGAACGATTTCATCATGTCGAAGAAATTGGACTTTGTGTTGCTGACTGAAACCTGAAAGAGGCATATGGAACTTGGCCCTCTCATCGAGCTCTGCCTGAAGGATTGCTCTTTTATCAGCTTGCCTAAAGTTTCTGGCCATGGTGGAGGACTTGCTGCGGTGTTCAGGAGTAAGAACTGAGTCATTCTCTTCTTTCAAACTTCAAATGATTCAACTGTATTTGAATCTGCTGTCCTCCTGGCCCGAGGGGATGACTCTTAACTGAATTCACTGACTTCCTCTGTCCTTAAGCTATCCATATTTGTCACTGTCGGTGATTTCAACATTCATGTTGATGATGTTTTGGACATTTTTGCTTCTAGTTTTATTAATATTACAGAGGCTTTTGATCTCACTCACCATGTATCGGGCCCCACACGCAACAGAGGGCATACTCTGGGCCTGTTTTTACTCTTGGTTTGAATATTGAGTCTTTATTTTCCAAGGATCTTTTCATTACTGATCACAACAGTATTTGATTTGATTTTTCATTTAATTTAGAGTCCTTATCCTGCCGGCGTATCATAAGCTCCCGCATCCTTTCTGCTGCAGTGTTTTCTGCCACTTTCCAAACTACTTGGTGCAATCTATTAATGAACAATGCCTTTAAGCGCTGGATAAAGTGGCCCCTATTAAAACTAGCTTGGCTCCTATGGTCAAGTCCTCCCCTTGGATAAATGACAATATTCACTCTCTAAAGACTGTAGAAGAGTCAAACACCTATGGAAACCTACCTGATTACACGTCCACTATTTTTATTTAAAATAACTTTTAGTGTCTTTCAATAATATGGTAAAGGATGCCAGAGCTACCTCCTTCTCTTATCTTATGTCTAATAGTCAGCGCAATCCCAAAGTTTTATCTGACACTATTAGTAATATTGTTGCTCCTGCTGTTCGCCTGCTGATTTTTTCAAGTGAGAAATATAATAATTTTTTTGTAGGCAAGATTATTGACATCAAATTTAACATCCCCCCCAGCCATCTCGTGCTCCTCTCAGCCTACAATCCTTGAGAGATTTTCACCAATACCACTCCTAGATCTTACTAACTTGGTTAACCGTATGAAAACTTCTTCTTGCCCCCTTGACATCTTACCGACATCTCTGTTTAAAAATGTCTTTGGCTCTATTGGTCCTACTGTGCTCTCCATAATCAACAGCTCCTTGTTATCTGGTCGTGTCCCTGCTCAATTCAAACAAGCTGTTATTCAGCCACTTCTCAAAAACAAAAATGTAAAAGAAAAATCAAACCTTGACCCTTCTCTACCTCAAAGTTACAGGCCCATTTCCAAGTTGCCTTTTGTAGCCAAAATTTTGAAAAAGTGGTTGCTAAGTAACTCACAACTGCAATAGATGAGCATAATATATTTGATACGTTTCAGTCTGGCTTCCACTAGTTGCACTCAACAGAAACAGCTCTTCGTAGAGCCTCGAATGATATCTTGATGGATGGTGATACAGGAGAATGTTAGGTGTTGGTGCTGTTGGATCTCAGTGCAGCTTTTGATACTGTGGATCACCGTATCTTGGTTGAGAGACTTGGGCAGTGGGTGGGTATCTCGGTTAGTCCTGCGGTGATCCTACCTCTCTGATAGGAATTTTGTAGTTTCTGTTAACAGCTTCACCTCCTCATCTGAACCTATATACTGTGGTGTGCCTCAAGGTTCAGCCCTTGATCCTGTTCTGTTTGCCTTGTGTATGCTTCCCCTTGGACAGATAATAAGGCACTTTAAAGGTATCGGCTATCACCGCTACGCAGATGATATTCAATTATATGCCTAATTTAACCCTCAAAATATAGCTGAACTGTCAACTTTAAATGATTGCCTAAATGCTGTAAAAAACTGGATGGCAGATAATTTCTTACATGTAAATACAGCCAAAACCGAAATCCTTATTTCTGCCCCTCCTAGTCTTGTCCCTAAGATAAGGGATGGTCTTGTGTCTCTTGCCTTGTCGGTTAAATCCTCCATAAGAAATGTAGTTGTCATTATGGACCAGGCTATGACTCAGGACCAACATGTCAAGTGCCTGATTCGCGTTTGTGTTTTCCAACAGACATATTGCAAAGCTCAAGCCCATTGTGTCACAAGCAGAGATGGAAATGTTAATACATGCTTTTATATTGTCCCGTCTTGACTACTGTAACTCCCACACATGCCTCAGCAAAACATCCCTAGATTGTTTACAAGTGTTCCAAAATGCTGCTGCTAAACTCTTGGCCAGATCCTTCATACGGTTTCATGTGACGCTGATGCTGATTGCGCTTCACTGGCTCCCTGTCAAATTCAGAATCCGATTCAAAGTTCTTGTGATCACCTATAGAGCTCTGCGTGGTCAGGCTCCAGCCTACAATAGAGATTTACTGCACTATGTCGCCAGCAGGTCTCTAAGGTCCTCTGATCAGGGTTTGTTGGCTTTTCCTCGATCTAGGCTTAAAACTAAAGGAGACTGTGCTTTTGAGTTTGTGGCTGCGAAACTTTGGAACTCTCTCCCTTTGGACTTAAGATCTGTGGACACTTTTAAAAAGCAAGTCAAGACCCATTTCTTTAGACTTGCTTTTGTATAATTTTTCCATTTTCTTCTTTTTTATTGTGTTTTATGTCTATATGTAAGTTTATGCTTTATTTCCTCTGTGAAGCACATTGTGACATCTGCGCTCTTGAAGAAAGGTGCTATATAAAGAAAGCTACTTCTCTCTCTTCTTTCTCAATTCAAAGGGCTTTATTGGCATGAAAGTTTTCAAAAAAAATGTTGCCAAAGCAATTTGTCCAAATATTTGGACAGTACAAAGTAACACTAATAATGAACATTAACACAACATTATACTGATCAATAAACAATAAAACAACAATAACAATAAAGAAAGAGAAGTAAATCTCGCTCTCTGACTCTGTCTCTCTCTCTGTCTCTCAGTTAAAATCTCCTTGCTGGTGTTTTTTCAACTATATGTGCCTCCATAGTTTGTATATCGCCTTTTTCAGTGTTGTCTTGGGAGTTATTCTTTTCATTGTCCCCCTTTTCTCCTACCTTTCCCCTTTCCCCTTCTCCCTTTCTGTTTCACTCCTCTTTTTTCAGGCATTCCAGTGTGATTATCTTAAATTTTAACATTTTATCAACATGCAAGTGGTCCGTGTACTGTGAAATTGGTGATAGATAATGGTGTGCTCTTCGGTGGAACAATCCTAATGTCGTTCTTATGATGCACATGCACTTTTCTGTGTGTGTGTTTCTGAGTTAGTGGTGCTTGCACATTTTCCTACACCATTGTGCATTTACTCGTGTAGTTTGAAGTATAAAAACAAGAAGCTGAGCAGGCTGCAATGTTGATTCCTGTTCAATAGAGTCAAACATGGTGCGGAAGCATTTCCAGACCACTGGGTGTCCGTTTGCTGAACACCATTCTGTGTCAGGACCTGTCAATGACGAACACTAACGCCTCTGTGGTTTAAATGACATGGCTCATCCTTCTGACAGTGTGTCTGTTTGTGTTTGCCTCCATAATGACAGGACCCTCGGAAATAAACCCGGTAGCAGCCCCAAGGGTCAGACCCCTGATGACACCGGACGCCGCCATGGACCCGGCCATGATGCCAACTCCTCGGTTTCCGACTTGGCCAACTCGGTCACCAGCGACATGCTCATGGTGACACCATTTAAACCAACATATTTACAGTAACACCGCCAACGCTACGTAATACCAGGGAAACCGTTTGGTACTAGACATGTTAATTGCCGCATAACTGACTCATCCACCATATGTCCACTTTTTTCACATTGCAGTGTTCAGAATACAAGTGCTGATCTCAGAATGAAAGCCTTTTATTTAGTGAAGCAAACAGTGAATGAACCAGCTATGCACCAACGCTCCTAGTATATTGATGCATACAGGATTTAAAGAGTAACTCTACCCCAGACCAATTTTAGCGGGTTTCTTGACATTTACAGGTTAAAAACATGGCAGGCTGGTCTGGGTACTCTGTGATGTAAGCATAGCAGGATAAACACAGCTGCAGCTCATAACATTAATGATGAATCTGTTGGATTTAGGTGTGATAAAAGAACCAGCGTTGACGATACTATTGATACCTGTTAGTGCCAGCCCTGTCTGTCTGCCTGTCTGTCAGTGGTAGGTGTGCTGGCACATCTAAATCAAACAGATCCATTATTCATGCTATTTGCTGCAGCTATGTTTATCCTGCTATGCTAACATCATAGCGTATACCAAGACCAGCTTGCCACGTTTTTAACCTTTACATGGTTTTTAACCTGTAGATGTCAACCAGCTTAGTAAAAAGGTGTGGAGAGACAAGTGAAGTGAGTTAGACGTTGGTATTAAAATGTTGAGAAGGGCTTTAAGACAGAAATTCTGGGTAAGCGTGACACAGGTCAGCTCATTAATGTCCGACGACAACTTTTTTCTTCTCCTTGGTCCTAACATCGCCCTCAGTTCATTCACCTGTAGAGCACCACGACTGGAATTAGTGGCTCATATTTTAACCTAACTGAAGCTAAATTATCACTATGAACTGACACGGCAGGAAGGGGCAGTTGAAGAATGCCTCATTCAGCATAGTTGAGTAATTAGTGGTTGAAGAGCGTCCAGTGCTGTGAGTGCTGTGACTATGGTGCGGGTGGAGGCAAGCTATGTGTAATTATGTGGGCTCTACGACGTGTCTGAGTGGTCCACAGCGGCGATGCTTAATGATAATGCTCGTTTAAATAGGTCGTGACAAAGGGGGTCTGTATGTTTCACGGCCCGCTTGCAGCGCCGAAAAGAACCGCCCTGCATCAGCGGAGCAACAGGTCCAAGACAAGCAGCTCCAACGTGTTAACATTTTTCAGCACACTGATCTGAGCACACGATGCTATGATAGATGCCACCATTAAGGCGTAGCTGTTCAGTCTAGCATCAAACAGTTCGGATATAGTCAGGTCAGGTAGAATTGTCTGTGGTTTCATGGTGTGTAGTCAAGTGGTCAGCGATTAAAGGATAACTAACCCTGGACCATTATAGTGAGTTTGCTGACATCTACAGGTGGAAAACCATGTAAAGGTTAAAAACATGGCAGGCTGGTCTTGGCATTCTGTGACATTAGCATAGCAGGATAAACACAGCTGCAGCTAACGTTAATATTGTGTCTGTTTGATTTAGGCGTGGCAACACATCTGTCAGTATTGACAGACAGACAGCACCAATAATAGTCAAGAGTACTGTCAGTGCTGGTTGTTTATCACACCTATACGTCCAACAGATCCACGATTAATGTTACTTGCTGCAGCTGTGTTTAAAGATGCATTTAGTTCTGCATTACAATGTGTAAATGATCCTGTCCAAGCTTACTTTTATGATTCAACCGTAGATCGTGTGTATAGTTGTCTTTAACCTCGCCCATATTTGTCTAGTCTTATATTAAAAAATGCAACAGGTAGCACAGATTGTTGTGCGGGACCTGTGGTTACCGTTTATCTGGCTCACATATGCAGTTTGCTTGGTTGAGAATAGATCTTGGGAATCCAACGAGAGGGGCACGTGAAAAGGGGAGCAGCCAACTCGGATTATGGCAGAAGTTATTTAGGTCAGCTGTTAGAAGGAACGAGCGGCATAATACGAGTTGCTCATATTCAGCATAGCGGATGAGATGAAGCCATCGGAGATGTGTTCGAGAATACAGGATGGAATATTTGATTCCAGGGCTGCACCTTGAGCCATGCCTCTGGCTCTGCCCCATCACACAGGGCTCTTTTCACCGGATTTCATTGCCTCCCTCCAGGCCAAGCCACTGTCAGCCAGGGGGTTTCTCTACCAAGGGAAAATCTCTCTCTCCTCTCCACACACCTTCTCCCCTTATCACTGCACAGACCCCAGCCATTTGGCATATTGTTATGATAGCGTGCCAGTCTGGAACTTTTTTTCCCCCCTTTTTTTCCTCCCCAATTGTACCCGGCCAATTACCCCCATCTTCCAAGCCGTCGCTGCTCCACCCCCTCTGCCGATCCGGGGAGGGCTGCAGACTATCACATGCCTCCTCCGATACATGTGGAGTCACCAGCCGCTTCTTCTCACCTGACAGTGGGGACCAGGGGGATGTAGCGCGTGGGAGGATCACGCTATTCCCCCCAGATCCCCCTCCTCCCTGAACAGGCACCCCAACTGACCAGAGGAGGCGCTAGTGCAGCGACCGCGACACATACATCCGGCTTCCCTCCCGCGGACACGGCCAATTGTGTCTGTAGGGACGCCCGACCAAGCCGGATGTAACACCGGGATTCGAACCCAAGATCCCTGTGTTAGTAGGCAACGGAATACGCTACCCGGACAGCCTGGAACATTTTTTTAGGTGCAGATTTGGTGTCCTTCTGTGGATCGGGACCAGCGCTTCCCATTCAGCATAACAGTTTTTGTCCACTGCTCTGGAGTGTTAACGTGTTAGTGAACATGCTGTGTTGTAGCAGCAGGTTTGACACAGTAGAGTGTTCGCCATATCGCCACTCTTGGAGCACAAGATGTACTATGACTTCACGTCTATGCTAGATCATTTCATATTTTTAAAAAGTACATTAAGAGTGTGTTCTGGTGGGTGACATAGCGGTCTATTCTGCTGCCTATCAACGTGGGGATCACCGGTTCAAATCCCTGCATTACCTCCGGCTTGGTCGGATGTCCCTACAGACACAATTGGCTGTGTCTGTAGGGTGGGAAGCTGGATTTGGGTGTGTTTCCTGGTCGCCGCACGAGTTCCCCCTCCGGTCGATCGGGGCGCCTGTTCGGGGGGGGGAGGGGGAACTGGGGGGAATAGCGTGATTCTCCCTCACGCTACGTCCCCCTGGTGACACTCCTCACTGTCAAGTGAAAAGAAGCAGCTGGCGACTCCACATGTATGGGAGGAGGCATGTGGTAGTCTGCAGCCCTCCCCGGATCGGCAGAGGGGGTGGAGCAGCGACCGGGACGACTCGGAAGAGTGGAGTAATTGGCCAAGTGCAATTGGGAGAAAAGGGGGAGGGGGGTCTAAAAAGTGTGTCCTGGTGGCTCAGTCAGCTCAGGCCTGATCACAGCATCCTGGGTTTGAATCCGACCATGGCACTGCACTGTCCTGTCAAATGAAAATGAAAAATGCCAAAAAATATGTTTTGATTTTTTGATTTTTTTTAAAAGTACCTCAAGTGCAAGATGATCTCTGGTAAAGGTAACTGAACCTGGCTGATATCTTTTAAGTGAGGTTCTCGGAAAACAGTAATGGCAAATTAAAGAATGCTAATATCCCTCCTCACAGCTCATGGAGCAGAGTTGATTTATGTTCTTTTACCTAAAGCACCTGAGGGAAACTAAACTATTTGGCAAATAATCACATTTTAAACTACAATACTACCCATATGTCCCTTGTGATGGAGCTAAAACATGTTAAGATTCTGGAATGGCGTTGGATAATGATTTACGTGAGTTATATAAACACACACACACACATAAAAACAACTCTTCTCTTCTTTCTCAGTTGTCTCCTGGCTCTGAGGAAGAGGAGCATGAAGGTCCGGTGTGTGAGAAACTGGGTCGGATCCAGTTCAGTGTCGGCTACAGTTTCCAGGACTCCACCCTCACGGTGAAGATCCTCAAAGGTCAGGATCTGCCTGCGAAGGACTTCTCCGGCACCTCCGATCCCTTCGTCAAACTCTACCTGCTGCCAGACAAGAAGCACAAGTTGGAGACCAAGGTCAAGAGGAAGAACCTTAATCCCCACTGGAACGAGACCTTCCTCTTTGAAGGTTTGACCGACACGTGCACCCTAGTATATCTGTACAACAGGCATGGTGTGGCAGAAATGTGCATAGGACAGGCAGGCACACTCAGCCATAGTCTGCTTCATGGTCTATGTTAGGACTGAAGGATGTTGGGGGAAAATGACATTGCGATATTTTGTGTTTTTTTTGTGAGATAAATTGTGACGTTAAAGAAAAACACGAGTTACATGATTTCTCCAGATATATGCAGCTTTTAACTTCCACAGCTCCATTTGGGAAGAATTTAGCATTGCGGCGATGATAAGAGGGACTTTAGAGAGGGAAGTACAGCAGCCGTTCAATACTCTGGTTGACCCGACATGACACGTTCACTTAACACTCACCCGTCAGTCCAGGCGACTCCATGATCAACACAACACTTATTAAGTACTCTGCTTTCCCTTAAAGACGAGGACGAGGATGCGTAGCTGAATGGTTACAGCTCATACGACATGGTCGCAACTGTCGCCGGTTCGATTCCAGTTGGCGACCTTTCCTGCATGTCTTACCCCCACCCCCATTTCCTGTCTGCCTCTTTGCTATCACTGTCTAATGAAGGTGAAAATGTCCCCCCCAAAAAAGAGGACTCATCTGTGAATGAGTGAAAGAAGTTTGGTGTCATATCACTGTCCTCCAGTTTAAAATATTACATAACATTTGGGGCGTCCGGGTGGTGTAGCGGTCTATTCCGTTGCCTACCAACACGAGATCCCGGGTTCGAATCCCTGTGTTACCTCCGACTTGGTTGGGCGTCCCTACAGACACAGTTGGCCGCTGCGGGTGGGAAGCCGGATGTGGGTATGTGTCCCGGTTGCTGCACTAGTGCCTCCTCTGGTCGATTGGGGCGTCTGTTTGGGGGAGAGGGGGAACTGGGGGGAATAGCGTGGTCCTCCCATGTGTTACGTCCCCCTGGTGAAACTCCCCACTGTCAGGTGAAAAGCAGCTGGCGACTCCACATGTATCGGAGGAGGCATGTGGTAGTCTGCAGCCCTCCCCGGATCTAGACCCTTAGCCTAACCTTAACCTAACCCTAACCCTAAGATAGACCCTTACCCTAACCCTCAGATAGACCCTTAGAGAAGCGAGGTCCGGCCAGAATGTCCTCACTTTGCAAAAATGTCCTCATGCTGGGGCATCCGTGCGGCATGGCGGTCTATTCCGTTGCCTATCAACACGGGGATCGCCAGTTCGAATCCCCGTGTGACCTCCGGCTTGGTCGGGCGTCCCTATAGACACAGTTGGCTGAGTCTGCAGGGTAGGAAGAAAGATGCGGGTATGTGTCCTGGTCGCGGCACCAGCACCACCTCTGGTCGGTCGGGGTGCCTGTTCGTGGAGGGAGGGGGAACTGAGGGGGGAATAGCGTGATCCTCCCATGCGCTACGTCCCCCTGGTGAAACTCCCCACTGTCAGGTGAAAAGAAGCAGCTGGCGACTCCACATGTATCGGAGGAGGCATGTGGTAGTCTGCAGCCCTCCCCTGGATCGGCAGAGGGGGTGGAGCAGCGACCGGGATGGCTCGGAAGAGTGGGGTAACTGGCCAAGTACAATTGGGGAGAGAGAGGGCAGAAAACATCCGCAAAAAATTTTTTATATATATGTATATAATAGCGCCCCCCCCCCCAGAAACCATCAATGGTGCTCAACAAATGAGGAGCAGAATATTAATATTAATAATCTTTATATATATATATAAAACATGAAAAACTACATTGTCACTTGGGGGAATTAACATGAAAAATGGATGATTTAACATTTCATTGCAAAAATATAAACCTCTTAAATTACAAACTTCTTTTAAAAGCCCATAATTAGAGAGAGGTACACAGCGGCCATGCATCATTTCCTGAGTGTTGTAGATACATTGAATAGAACGACAAGTTTTCATTTTCTGCACAGCAGTAAAAAAGTTTTAGCTTGACTGATGGCGCCCAATTTGCCTCACAGTGCGTACTTTGCCGTTTGGCTATTGCACATGCATATGTTGCGACGTCGACTTCTGAAATGGTATATTTAAACAGCCCGAGTCTGCGTGTATCAACACGTGGGCTGTGTTACGGTTTTATGCCTCTGGATCTGTCCCCCTGTCAGGGTTCCCGTATGAGAAGGTGGTCCAGAGGACTCTATACCTGCAGGTCCTGGACTACGATCGCTTCAGCAGGAATGACCCCATCGGAGAGGTGTCCATCCCTCTCAACAAGCTGGACCTGGCCAACATGCAGACTTTCTGGAAGGAGCTGAAACCATGCAGCGATGGCAGCGTGAGTGAAGGAGGAAGGAAGGAATAGGAATCAAGGAAGGGGGTAGGGGGGTAAAGACGCAATAGAATATGGCTGGTGATGTCATTCGTGGTGGCAGCTGTGGTCCCAAGGGAGACGTGGGAACGTGTGAGGGAGAAGGAGAACATGGAGAGGCTGTCAGGTAGATGAAGACAACACTAACAGCCGGAGAGAGAGCAGACGGACAGAGTGGCAGCAGGAAGAAAGATGTGAAACAAAGCAAACAGAGCACACGGAGTCACAGATGTGAAGCACAGCTGTCGTCTGACTTTGTACGATACGGGATCATTGTCTTAAGTTTGTAATGTGAAGTAGGTCTCGTATTGACTGCTCATTTTCAACTGGGTATCTTAACATTTCCTGTTATTTACATCATTTCCTGACTGGACGCTTAATAGTGACGTTGTAAAATAGACACTCTAGCGGTTCAGCAGAGCTGACGTTAGCTCGTCTGAATCGTGTTTTAAGCTAACCGACAACCCCAGAAAAGCAAAGCTGACCCATCAGAAACACTTCAGAACTTCTATCTAAAGACTGATTTGTTGGAACGTGTTAAAGGTGATGGAGAACATCTTACTTCTCTGTGTCGATGGTGTTTCTGTGAAATCCTACCTTGAATGAAACCACATGGACAATACCAGTTGATAGAAATACGATGGAGAGTCTAAGTGAGAATAGTGGTGGGGCTGCAGAAAAATACGTAGTTTGCCAATTTTCTTACCACTGAGGACTATGATTTTAACGTACTCACTCAAAACCATTTTTAGAGGGTTTGAAACCCCCCTTGGGAATCTGGGTATCTGCACAGATGGTAGTGCTTAAATGTCAGTTTGTGAGTGAGTGAGTTCGAGGGTTCACGAGGCGCCTGGCATCTAGAAAGGAGGGGTAACTGACGGACCGTTGTGTGTCTGTTTGTACAGGGGAGTCGAGGGGATCTGCTGGTGTCTCTGTGCTACAACCCCACTGCCAACACCATCACTGTGAGCATAATCAAAGCCCGCAATCTCAAAGCCATGGATATCGGAGGCACCTCTGGTAAAGATGCTCGTGTCACCTTCCCTATCCATTCAGTGTTTCTTCTCTGTATTATTGCCACTTCTTATTCTTCCTCATAAAGCGCATCTGATCGGCAAAGGCTAGGAAGTGTTGATAGCCTAATTGTCTTTTGTCCACCGATCATGGTGTTAATTTGGTCAAAAACTGCTGTTTCACACTACATGGCCCTAGGTCAAAAGGAATGTTGCTGAAGATTGTAAAGAGTATGCATATTGGTCCATTTTCCAACCCGCCCCACAGATCCCTATGTGAAGGTGTGGTTGATGCACAAGGACAAGCGTGTGGAGAAGAAGAAAACGGTGGTGATGAAGCGCTGTCTGAACCCCGTCTTTAACGAGTCCTTCCCTTTCGACGTGCCTGCCCACGTGCTGCGGGAGACCACCATAATCATCACCGTCATGGACAAGGACAAGCTCAGTCGCAATGATGTCATTGGCAAGGTACCTCCTTCCCCCCGTCTCATGTGCGCCTCTTGCTTCTTCTCCCCCCGTTCTGTTTTGTGACTCCCAGAGCAGACCAGACTGCACGCCACCCGATCACTTTATAGCCGGCCTACACTGACCCCTGCTGGAACACACATCTGCCCAGGCTGCACATGCATGCACTCATACACATGAACACATGCCCGCTCTCAGGCTTTCTTTCTCATTAAAAAAAAACAAAACGTATATCCGGCCCAAATTCCCATAGTTTCAACACTCGACATCGCTTCCGGTATCAGTGTGAGGATCGGGGTATCATCCCCCATGTTGAACGTCGGTTGAATGTTTTGACTCTTAGATACCTGCAGATACTTGGACCTTCCCTGTGCAAGTACAGCAAGTCTGTTGCCTTGAGTCAGAGAGCTGCGCCTCTGTTTTCGTGTTTTCCTCTGACTTCATGTTAAGCATGGAGGTCCGTCCTGCGGTCTGGATCACTACAGTGTCACAGTCCGTCCAAATGCAAGGGGAGTTTTTTTTTTTCTTTCTTTTACCCCTGAAATCCACTATTTCAACCGCATCAGTTGTGGCGGGTTTGTCGGTCTTCATCTCATCCCCTTAAAGCTCGAGAAACCGTAAAGTTAATCTTTCTATTGAGTTTAACTTCTGTTAAAAACTACACCTAATCCCATCTGAGGCTGGGGAAGGATGGCGAATGTTATGCCGAGAATTTTAAATAGAAGGCCCATTAATTCATCTTAGTAAAAGCTCCTTTGTCAGTCAACAGTAGGGGAATCCCTGATCATTTCGTATGAGATCTCAAGGCTTAAGTCCCCCAGTCCACCGAACAAAGTGGAACTGCCCCACAGAAGTGGCTTACGTCCTTACTCATAGTTGCACTCTTCATCTGTTACATAAAAGACCCAAAGAGATTGATAAAAAACTGATGCTGTGGCTTGTTTGCACCATACCAAGACCATGACGTGGATATCTGCAGACATTGTAGGGCTGACTCTGGACTGTAGCATATCTAACACAGTATGCACTAGTGAGCTTTTGGCTTTTTACATGCACCTCCTTATAAATGCTGGACTTTAAGCTATCCATCCATCCATCCATCCATCTATCCATCCATCCATCCATCCATCCATCCATCCATCCATCCATCCATCCATCCATCCATCCATCCATCCATCCATCCATCCATCCATCCATCTGTCTTATCTATCTGTCAGATCTATCTATCATGGAAGAGTGGCCCTGCCGAGGTGAAACACTGGAAAGACATGATGGGTCGTCCTCGTACCGCCGTGGCCCAGTGGCACGCTCTCAAGGCCTGAGGGACCAGCGACAACTTCCCAGGATGTCCTCCCGAGACCAACCTCAGCCCGGCCCAGTTCTTCTGAACCCCCCCCCCCCCCGGACTGCGGCTGCAAACTATCTGTCATTTCTAAGTTCTCAGGCCTCTCTACGACCCCCTTTGCCCTTCGTCCTTGTGCCACTATCCTACATTTTCCCCTTGCGTTGGCTCCCTCACCTCTGACCGCTGTATCCCCAGTTTTACTCAGTGTCTGTGGTTTCTCTATTCACACTCCTCTAATTTCTGCCATCATACCGTTTCTAAGAGATTTGTGATTATTATTTTTTTTGCTACCCTCAATAACTGATATTTCTTGCCCCTGTGGTCCTGTCCTCTAATCCCATTGCTTATAACACCTGAGCAACGCCCCTTGTCAAATCCGAAAACCTACTGCCGGCCAAAAGAAAGGATCAGACTGACGTGGCATCCATCTGCTGCTGTGATGCCACAAGGGGGACCGTCTTCAAACACACAGCTGTGAGAGACAGGTGGGGAAACAGGAGAGGGACAGGCTGTGTTTACAGTGGAACTGGACTCCAACTGGACACTGCCACTCCACCACCTGCTTACCTTGTTTACCCGTCTAATCCCTCCGTCTTTTTTCTTTTTTCTTTTTCCCCCCCCGCTCTCTTTCTCTGACACCGCTGTAATAATCCTCCCCTGGCTGGAAACCCTTCGTTGTCTGTGTGTGCTGTGGGTGATGTGCTGTAACCCCAAATGAAGTTCTGATAAAGTGACTGAACATTTAACGCCGGTCCGCAGGGGGAAAAGAGTTTAAAAAAAAAATTCCTATTTTCTAGAAAAAGAAACCCGTAAGGACAGTAAACGAGTGAAGTGATTAATGTTGTGTTATATTTTTTGGTTTTTAAAAAAACTTCAAAAGAATCAACATGTTCTTCCAGAGTCAGAATATGAGCAAAAAGCCAGCTTCCAAACAACATGTACAGTGTGTGTGTGTGTGTGAGAGAGAGTGTGTGTTTGTGTGTGTGTGTGTGTGTGTGTGTGAGAAATGCTCATTGGTGGGTATACTGGGCTTGCACTGCTACATCAGAAATAATGTCGACCATAGCGTCGCCCTTGATGACGATAACGGAGGAAAAAACAGTTGAATTTAGAGTCTTTGTGGAGTCGAACACTTGAGGAGGCGACTACGGTTCAGAAACTAGGCAGCGAGTAAAGCACCTGTGCTGCCAGCGTGCACGGGTGAGGAATTAACATGGAGGGAAATGAAAGCGACCATCCCAGTATGAGCTGCCGCAGTCGGCCGTCGTGCTGTTACAGCATCGTTCTGAAACACCAACCAGGAATAAATACTTGACAGAGTTGTACATTTTTCATTTTACTGTGCAGCAGAGGAGTACGAGTCAAAGGGTGATATTGACTTTGGGGTGGTTAGAAGTGCTGCGTGTTAGACTCGGGCTTCAGAGAAGCAGAGCGTGACTGGTTGATATCAGCAAGGGATGCTGAATGGTACTGACTGAAACAGAGGGAACAGTTTACACAGACACTCTTGTACTTCTATCCCTTATTGGCTACATTCGTTCCCTAGCGCCTAGCCCTAACTTTAACTTCGCCACATGTCTAACCTTAGCCCTTATCCTAACCCTAACCCTAGGGTAGACCCTTATCCTAACCCTAACCCTAAGATAGACCCTTATCCTAACCCTAAGATAGACCCTTACCCTAACCCTAGGGTAGACCCTTACCCTAACCCTAAGATAGACCCTTACCCTAACCCTAGGGTAGACCCTTACCCTAACCCTAAGATAGACCCTTACCCTAACCTTAAGCTAACGCTAAGATAGACCCTTAACCTAACCCTAAGATAGACCCTTACCCTAGGGTAGACCCTTACCCGAACCTTATCCTAACCCTAACCCTAAGATAGACCCTTACCCTAACTTTAACCTTACCCTAACCTAACCCTAACCCTAAGATAGACCCTTATCCTAACCCTAAGATAGACCCTTACCCTAACCCTAAGATAGACCCTTACCCTAACCTTATCCTAACGCTAAGATAGACCCTTAACCTAACCTTATCCTAACGCTAAGATAGACCCTTACCCTAACCTAACCCTAAGATAGACCCTTACCCTAACCTTATCCTAACGCTAAGATAGACCCTTACCCTAACCTTAACCTAACGCTAAGATAGACCCTTAACCTAACCCTAAGATAGACCCTTACCCTAACCTTAACCTAACCCTAACCCTAGGGTAGACCCTTACCCTTACCCTAACCTTATCCTAACCCTAAGATAGACCCTTAGCCTAACCTTAAAATAACCCTAAGATAGACCCTTACCCTAAAATAACCCTAAGATAGACCCTTAGCCTAACCTTAACCTAACCCTAACCCTAAGATAGACCCTTACCCTAACCCTCAGATAGACCCTTAGAGAAGCGAGGTCCGGCCAGAATGTCCTCACTTTGCAAAAATGTCCTCATGCTGGGGCATCCGGGCGGCCTGGCGGTCTATTCCGTTGCCTGTCAACACGGAGATCGCCAGTTCGAATCCCCGTGTGACCTCCGGCTTGGTCGGGCGTCCCTATAGACACAGTTGGCTGAGTCTGCAGGGTAGGAAGAAAGATGCGGGTATGTGTCCTGGTCGCGGCACCAGCACCACCTCTGGTCGGTCAGGGTGCCTGTTCATGGGGGGAGGGGGAACTGGGGGGAGGATAGCGTGATCCTCCCACGCGCTATGTCCCCAAGCCGAAACTCCTCACTGTCAGGTGAGAAGAAGCGGCTGGCGACTCCACATGTATGGGAGGAGGCATGTGGTAGTCTGCAGCCCTCCCCTGGATCGGCAGAGGGGGTGGAACAGCGACCGGGACGGCTCGGAAGAGTGGGGTAATTGGCCGGGTACAATTGGGGAGAAAAAGAGGGGGCGGAGCGGGGGCTCATACTGGCCCTCACAAAGATAGAAGTACAAGAGCACACACGCACACCAGACTGGGCTGCCACTCGCAGCCCTCTGCACACCACGGTGGCGGTATTTGAGGCTGGCAGACAGCCAGCGAGCGTACGGCGTGTCCGTCACCTCAGGCTGTGAGCAGCGTGCTGTGCTTACGCTACCTTTCTGTTCCAGTTTGCTACTCTTGCCCGCTTTCGAGTCGTTCTTCGGCGCTTCTGTGTGGCAGAAATTCCACATAGCGCCTTTAACACACATACACAACAGTGTGTTTTTGGGTAAGCGACAGAGAATGGGTGGGCCTGTCCGCGGCGGTCTTCGGCCCACCAGGTAGAAACTGTACGTGCCTCCTCCAAGTCTCAAAGGCTCCTCGTAGGCGGATGAGCGACAGCTACTACAGTAATAATACATGGGGAAAAAATGTTTTCACATGCCGTTGTTTTGTCTACTGGACGTGTGCGCGTGTGCCTGCACCGTGTACGAGTGTCAATATTTGAACATCAGTTTGTGTGACTGTCTCTATTTACTGTGAGGCCTCCTGTGTGTGTGTGTGTATCTGCACTGAGTTCTATTTTGCCAGTTTACTACAGAACACCGTTGTTTACTGTTTTTATTCTGTATGAAACGATACGGATGTACAAAGAAATGTGCGATGTTTGTTTTTTTTTAACCCGTCACCGACCGATAGAAAAGAATCAATGTTGACTCGATATGACGTGGGAGCAAGTCACTCTAAATAGCATCATTTTGTTGGTTTTTGTTGTTTGCATGGTTTCAGAGGTTGGTTTGGAGGGGAAACATCCATCCGTTCTAGGTGAGTGCTGAGTTTGAAGAGTAAAGAGGAAAAAAAATGTCGCCAAGGAGCTTTACGCCAAATAACGTGCAAAAATATCCTTCCTCTTTTCACCTTCGAGTTGACAAAGTGAATTCAGTGCAAAACTCTGGTGTTTTTATAACCTAAGCCCTGTTTCCCCAGCGTTGGGGGTCGGGTGAAGCGCTGGGTTGCAGACTCCTTTAAGGTGATGCGGTGTGGAGTAAGCAGCATCCGCCGAGCTGCAGCCTAATCCTTCGACACGATCTCTGGTTATCAAATAACATCCTGTAAAAGATCCTGTTGCCTCAAGTGAAGGAGTTCAAGTATCTCGGGGTCGTGTTCACGAGTGAGGGTAGGATGGGGCGGGAGGTTGACAGGTGGATTGGTGCAGCATCAGCAGTAATGTGGACGTTGTACTGGACCGTTGTGGTGAAGAGGGAGCTGAGCCGGAAGACAAAGCTCTCAATTCACCAGTCAGTCTTCGTTCCAACCCCCACCTATGGTCATGAGCTTTGGGTAGTGACCAGAAAGGGTGAGATGGCGGATACTAGCGGCTGAAATGAGCTTCCTCCGTAGGGTGTCTGGGCTCAGCCTTAGAGATAGGGCGAGGAGCTCGGACATCCGAGGGAGCTCGGAGTAGAGCCGCTGCTCCTTCGCGTCGAAAGGAGCCAGTTGAGGTGGTTCGGGCATCTGATCAGGATGCCTCTTGGGCACCTTCCTTTGGAGGTTTTCCAGGCACATCCAACTGGGAGGAGACCCCGGGGTAGACCCAGAACTCACTGGAGGGACTACATGTCCAATTTGGCCTGGGAACGCCTTGGGATCCCCCAGGAGGAGCTGGAGGGCGTTGCTGGGGAGAGGGGCGTCTGGAGTGCCCTACTTAGCTTGCTGCCACCGCGACCCGACCCCGGAGAAGCGGCTGGTGGTGAGATGAGATCCTGTAAAAGAGCTCGTGTTTGGCAACAACAGGCTCAGAGTAATGAGGAGTGTGTAAAAACACCTTCCGTTATACAAAGACGATCCCAGTACAGTCGGTTGGTGCAGTGCTGCACCTTGCTTGCGTTTCTCTCCACCTCTCTCGCGCTTCCCCTGTGGCCTTCCTGCAGCACCTCACTCCTGACAAGATTATAGGGCAAGACTTCTGCTATGAGTTAGAAACGGATCAATATCTATATGTAGATATATGGATCTTTATAATTACATGATTGATATTGTGGCCGAGGCGCTTTAGACGCCTCTCAGAACATTGGGAGTCTGTTGGCACCAGAAGAAGAGCTTCTAGTGGATGTTTCTTGGACAGCACCACTGGCCTTAAGGATTTCTTTGCAGCTTGGTGTGCACCAGTCAGCTGGCACTAGCTTGCTCGGTACTGATCCATTTAAAAGATTCTGCCACCCGTCCTTCAGTTTGACTCCTAGCGATAGGAGGGCGGGGCTTAGTTTTTAAAAAAAAAATACCGGCGTTTTTCTTTAAAATTAGACAATAGTCAACTTTGGGTCTAGAATGCGAGGCACTTTGGTCCCTCGAGTGCAACCCAACTCACCGAGGCCATGAAATCAAGGGAGGATCCTCAACGTCACTGCTGACGCCCCCCCCCACCCCCACTCCGCCCCCACCCCCACTGTGCACACAGTCTCTTTGGCACAAAGTGTCCTGTGTGTGGCTTAATAAACCCCACCTGTCCCGCTCTCCACCATATGCTCTCTCTCTCTCTCCGCCTCCCCCTCCAAGTGTCAGGCAGAGTAGATGAGACAGAACATCATCACCTCTTTTGCATCCCTGTCACCGAGGCCTCGGGTCAGAGCCGAGCAGCAGAGCATCCCAAAATAACCTGGGAACACGGCGGCGGCATCGCTTCCCCGCCGGCCCCCGCGTGCAAACCGGGCATTGTGGTCTGCTGACGAAGCACCCACCCCTCCCGAGGCTCGGCCGAGAGTCCTTCTAGAAGACGACCTCAGTGCAACTCCCAAGTAACGGTTATGAAATATGGGGAAAACAAAAAAAAAACTTTCAGGGTTTGATACTCTCTCTTTTGCCTTTGAAGAACCGAGCTAGAATTACGTTTTCCTAGACAGTCGCGCTCTTCCCCGGCCCCCCCACACACCGAGGCATTCTGGGTATTCTCCGCCGGAGCGTCGCCCCAGACCTAAGAAGGTTAACCAGCAAGCGTTGATTCATTTGACATCGTCGTTACAACCCGTTTTGATAGTGAAGTGTACCGTTTGTAAAAACTCAGTAGTAATGGGGTGTGTTGGTCTGTCTGCCCCCCCACCCCCCAACTCTGTTATTACACATCAGTGGAGTGCACAATGTTACATATCCACCGTTTATTTTTTCTGAAACCTGTACAGTGTATATAGCTATATAAATGTGTACATAAAAACGACACATGACTTGGATTTTTATGCGTCTTCCTAACGTATTTGTCTGTTTTCCACTCAGCGAAGCTTTACGGATCCACACAGCAGAACAGGGCCTCCCCCCCCCCCCCCGGGTCGTTAAAGCTCGGCAGCATCAATCACCCGGTCTGCGATATTATGAACCCTACATAGCCCTCGCCAAAATCCCGTACCCCGTCCCAAATCTCGCGAACGGACGCCGGATTTCCGCTGCGTTGCTAAGGAAACAATCAACTATCAACTCGGTGCGAAGCAAAGCTAACGTTAGCTACCTTCAATTTTGTAATTTTGTATTTTTCGCAATTTTGGACAGCTGGCTGCTTTTGTAATTTTGGACTGCTGGCTGTCAACAACAGAACGGAGGTAAGTAACGTTAGTTGTCTGAAAATGAACATATATCTGATAAATAGACTTTCTCACATTTAAGAAAGCTGATCAGTAAGTTGTTACCTGTGTATAATTGTAAAAGTCATATTACTACAATATAGGAGCTCGTTTTGTTTGTAGTCATGATAAGGGGTGAAGTATCCTATGCTCAAACGTGGAGCAAGCAAAGATTGAGTTAAAAACGTTAATGTTGATTGTGGATAACTTAGACAGGTTAAATTGTGGGTGTACAGCGTTTCCTTGATGAGCGCTAACCCCATAACAACATATTTTCGCGTTGCTACGGTGGCGCACACGTGACAAAGCCAGAAACGGGATTTTGGCGAGGCCTATGTAGGGTTCATAATATCGCACCCGGTCTGCATACATTTCCACTCAGGGCCCAGATTGCTCGCACATTATGCTGATATGAGGCGTAATTGTAGTACAAGCGCCCGACCATTACCGAATTAACACATCCTAATTACACCTTCGTTATTAAAGGCGGCGCTTAAAATACCCGTCTCCCTGACCTCCCGCGTCCCCCCTCAGCCCAGACATGAAGTTGGACCTAGATTTTGACGGTAATTAACAAGTTGTGTTTCACAGTCTCTCTAGAATTGGCCCTGAGCTCCAAGCGTTACACAAGCAGCCCACACGCCTCACCCCCTCCCTCCCTCCCTCCCACACCGTGCACTGCAACACATCACACATCCCTCTACATGAAAGATTGTGTGTGTGTGTGTGTGTGTGTGTGTGTGGAATATGGGAGGAGGAGGGGGGGGTTACATAATGAATCTAAATTTACCTCCGTAACTCTTTCACTGGGAGTTGAAACTCTCTTACCAGTCAACCCAGTTTCCCTTTATGCCGCTCTGCTCTCAGCTCGCTGACGGAGATAAAGTCCTGAAGAGTTGTGACGGAGGTTCGGAGACCGCCGAGAGGAGGAAGAGGAGGAGAGGCGGATGAGAAGGAAGGAGGTGGGGGGGAAAAAGGGGGAATTGGGGAGAAGCGGAGGGATGGCAGCGGGGCCGAGGATGAGATGGCTGTCACAACAGAGACAAAGCGATGGGGGATGACAGGAACAGAGGTCTGGCGACGTGCAGTGTGTGTGTGTGTGTGTGTCTGTGTGTGTCTATCTGTGTGTGTGTGTGTGTGTGTGTGAGAGAGCAGGAGAAAACACCACACTCCTTACAAGCTTCAGGGGAATGGAAGCAGAAGTTGTGCTGTTGACGAGAGGCGGCGTGAGGAGGCCCCAAGTGATGAGGTTTCTCCTCCTGTAATGAACCCACTGTAGAGGAGATCTACACAACAGATTACCGGTGGTCCGCCTCCACCCGTCTGTCTGTCTGTCTGCCTGTACAGTTGGAGAGCTGCAGATGTGTGGACATATTTTCGCAGACGTAAATCACGACATTTATTCAATGCAAGACTATTTTATGTGGGACAGATGGTGGAGCAAAGAGCACACAGAGGGGAACCCTTCTGACATCACTGGAGTCTATTTTAAGATGAGCCGACGATGTGAGGACAAGGCTGACATGGCACTTCTTGGTGCGATATTGCTGGAAAACGAGATATATACATACACATACAGGATAAGCGGTTTGGATAACAGATATATATATATATATACACACATACATATATATATATATACACATACATATATACACTCACTGGCCACTTTATTAGGTACACCTTGCTAGTACCGGGTTGGACCCCCTTTTGCCTTCAGAACTGCCTTAATCCTCCGTGGCGTAGATTCAACAAGGTACTGGAAACATTCCTCAGAGAGTTTGGTCCATATTGACATGATAGCATCACGCAGTTGCTGCAGATTTGTCGGCTACACATCCACGATGCGAATCTCCCGGTCCACCACATCCCAAAGGTGCTCTATTGGATAGAGATCTGGTGACTGTGGAGGCCATTTGAGTACAGTGAACTCATTGTCATGTTCAAGAAACCAGTCTGAGATGATTCGAGCTTTATGACATGGCGCGTTATCCTGCTGGAAGTAGCCATCAGAAGATGGGAACACTGTGGTCATAAAGGGATGGACATGGTCAGCAACAATACTCAGGTAGGCTGTGGCGTTGACACGATGCTCAATTGGTACTAAGGGGCCCAAAGTGTGCCAAGAAAATATCCCCCACACCATTACACCACCACCACCGGCCTGAACCGTTGATACAAGGCAGGATGGATCCATGCTTTCATGTTGTTGACGCCAAATTCTGACCCTACCATCCGAATGTCGCAGCAGAAATCGAGACTCATCAGACCAGGCAACGTTTTTCCAATCTTCCATTGTCCAATTTTGGTGAGCCTGTGCGAATTGTAGCCTCAGTTTCCTGTTCTTAGCTGACAGGAGTGGCCCCCGGTGTGGTCTTCTGCTGCTGTAGCCCATCTGCCTCAAGGTTCGACGTGTTGTGCGTTCAGAGATGCTCTTCTGCATACCTCGGTTGTAATGAGTGGTTATTTGAGTTACTGTTGCCTTTCTGTCAGCTCGAACCAGTCTGGCCATTCTCCTCTGACCTCTGGCATCAACAAGGCATTTTGGCCCACAGAACTGCCGCTCACTGGATATTTTCTCTTTTTCGGGCCATTCTCTGTAAACCCTAGAGATGGTTGTGCGTGAAAATCCCAGTAGATCAGCAGTTTCTGAAATACTCAGACCAGCCCGTCTGGCACCAACAACCATGCCACGTTCAAAGTCACTTAAATCACCTTTCTCCCCCATTCTGATGCTCGGTTTGAACTGCAGCAGATCGTCTTGACCATGTCTACATGCCGAAATGCATTGAGTTGCTGCCATGGGATTGGCTGATTAGAAATTTGCGTTAACGAGCAGTTGGACAGGTGTGCCTAATAAAGTGGCCGGTGAGTGTATATACACACACACACACACACACACACACATATATATATATATATATATATATATATATATATATATATATACACACACATATAGATAGATGGCTAGATATATAGATAGATAATACTATAGTATAACTGCTTTATGTCTGCAGCCCTGCACTGGTTCAAGAGCACACCATAATTCGGAGGTAATGCTCGGCAGACGGAGGGCTTATCTGGTTTTGTGTTTGAGAGTCTGTGCACATCCTGCAGCCGGAGGGCCCTTCCCTTGTGCTCTCACAACGAGGTGCCGCTGAACTGACATGACACACACACACAGCTAGCCGAGGAGTCCTCCCCACTCCGATCCGGTGAAAAAGGCTAAAGAACAGCAAATAACATGGTTTACACGGCCCAGGGCAGACAACCCGTCCCCAATTAAACGGCAGATCCGGCCTGGCGGTTCCCACAAGCCGCTCACGAGCCGGGTGCCGTGTTGACGCCACAGCCAGTGCAAGTACCGGGCACGCGTAAACCCCCTTTCTTTTTTTTTGTGTGTACTTCCTGCCTTGATTTGGATATGCTTAAATCCTAATACGCTGGTCCCCGGCCTGCGGGGCCTGCTTGTCACCGGTTATCAGAATCAGGAAGACTTTATTCACCCCCGAGAGCGAACTGGACCCTATTACAGACACTCACGCTCCGGCAAAGAAAAACTAGCAAGGTACCAGAAAATAGAAATAAATAAATTAGATCATTTATGTTTAAAAAAAATTGTATTAAAAATGTTTACTTTTATTTAAATGAATTTTTTGGAAATTAAATTAGGCAGATTTTGTTTTTTAAAAAAAAACCAAACCCAATATTGTGCGTTCCCGTTGTGTTCGTTCCGGGCAGTTTGACCGAAAATGTTAAAACCCACCATATTTGCGGCACATGGGGGCATCGCAAGGAGGCGACCCATCTGTCATGGGGAGATTAGCGACCAGCAGGAGTGACGCCGTGGTGTGCTAACACGGCAGCTAGGCCTCTTACCTCTCTTACCTCGTGCCCTTCAACCGACTCCGGTCCGCACGATCCCCTTTACAGCCTCCTCTCCTCCTCCTCCTCCTCCACCTAGCGGTGTGGAAAGATGACGACAGAACTAACAAAAAAAGGAAACGAGGCGCACTACACGCTCCAAAATTTATTAAATTAAACCCAAATGACACCACACTGACACACACTGTACAGCCACTACACAACAGAGGTCCCGGCCAACGTTGGACGGGTCTGCATGTGTGGTCCGTGCAGAACAGATCACAGTACTCAGCTTGTTTAAATCAAGGAAAGGTTGAATCAGCTCATCTAGGTACTTAATATCCCGGGTATTTAACCAATCGACATAAAAGACAGGTCCCTCATAATCGGACACGACGTTACACAACATTTACATTCATTATTTGTGTATTAAGGCCCAGCAGATCAGTGATTTAACAGGGCATATGTAGTATGAGGGGCACCCCTCCCATGCTGAGCTACGTCCCGCTATATGTACAGTACATGTATTTACTTCCAGCTTGTCTCCACTCCTTCACATACGCCTCCTCTGCAGGACCAGGAGTGGACTGGATGGATCGCAACCTGGGGAAGTGTTTTGTTGTTGTTGTTGTTGTTGTTGGTGGGATTGTATTTTGCACACCGCTTATACACACAGTCTCTCAGAGGGTCCCGGGGGCCTCGGCCTCATTGGCTTTCCTTGTCCAGGTATTCCAGGTTGGGTGCGTCCAATCTCTGTTCATGGTCCCGATTTTTGGTGAACTCCTTCAGTAGGTCCATGACCTCTCCTTGGTAAACGTCGGGGGTCGGCTGGGCCTCTGTCGGCAACGATGGAAAATGAGACAGATGTTTAGTTGTTTCTACCGGGCAGAGGTCATTAAGTCACGTACTGTCACACCTGCGCCACCGGCACGATGTCAGCATGTACAGGTTAGGACTTACACAGCTCAGCTTGTAAAGAGGCAACATGTTGCACTTGATCAATTACCCCACTCTTCCGAGTCGTCCCGGTCGCTGCTCCGCCCCCTCGGCCGATCCGGGGAGGGCTGCAGACTACCACATGCCTCCTCCCATACATGTGGAGTCACCAGCCGCTTCTTTTCACCTGACAGTGAGGAGTTTCACCAGGGGGACGTAGCGCGTGGGAGGATCACGCTATTCCCCCCAGTCCCCCCCCCCCGGACAGGTGCCCTGACCAACCAGAGGAGGCGCTAGTGCAACGATCAGGACACATACCCACATCCGACTTCCCCACCCACAGACACGGCCAATTGTGTCTGTAGGGACGCCCGACCCAGCCGGAGGTAACGCGAGGATTCGAACTGGCGATCCCCGTGTTGGTAGGCAACAGAACAGACCGCTACGCTACCCGGACGCCCGCAAAATGCTAATTTTATGGTGCTCAAAATTTGCAGTATGATGACTACTTTTAACTGACATGAAGACTGTAATGCAAATCGGCATTTACTTAATAAAGTAAGAATCCAAACAACGTCTCAGTTTTAAAAGCAGTGCAACCCACAGGAGGTCAGTATCCTGTACCGAGCGCACAGCCCACACACAGAGATCATGTGTGAGCCTCAGCAACACGACAAGCCAACAAATAAAACTTACATGTCGGGATGCAGTTTAGTTTATTTGGCATCAACAGCCCCAAAATGACCTTCAGTTACAAAAAGGAAAATTCACATCACGTCCATAGTTGACATGAATCAAGACGGCGTTTCTCAACTGGCGGGTCGCGACCCGGACTCGTTCTGAATGGGTTGCCGAGTGTGTGGTCCAAAACAAACAAACAAACAAAACCCAAAACTTTCATTTTAACACTAGAAAAGCAGAGCCTTTAATTCTACATCACCGCCCAGGCAAATGTGAATATCCATCTACCAGCCGGGGGCACGACCTACCTGCTTTAAATGCCAAAGTGTTTAACACCATGCTGTTCAGATGTAATCTAAAAATCCTGTTGTTGTTCATTTCAAACACAAAAAACACACAACCAAATCAGTTTCAACACTTTTATGTTATAGGAAACGGGTTTATGTGATAATTTATCAGCCAACAGACACTCGAGCCTTTCCTCTCTGCAGCCCATCCATTATCCAAACCGCTTATCCTGCTCTCAGGGTCGCGGGGATGCTGGAGCCTGTCCCAGTAGTCATTGGCCGGCAGGCGGGGAGACACCCTGGACAGGCCGCCAGACCGTCACAGGGCCCACACACACACCTAGGGACAATTTAGCACGACGGAGTCACCTGACCTACATGTCTTTGGACTATGGGAGGAACCTGGAGCACCCGGAGGAAACCCACGCAGACACGGGGAGAACCCCCAAGGTTGGACTACCCCGGGGCTCGAACCCCGGACCTTCTTGCTGTGAGACAACCGCGCTAACCACTGCGCCACCTCTCTGCAGTCGAAGCAGAGAAATCTCGGGATTTCTTTGAAGCAGTTCCTTGCCGTTGTCTCTCAGAAGAAACCTCCGACCAGAAGCTCTCAGTATTCAGGTTTCTGCCATAATACATCCCACGAGGACATACAATTCCGACGAAAGCTTTTAGTTCATTCATAGAGAATCCCAGATGCTGTGCGCCTCAGTCACAGTAAGGTCCCTGACATGTGTCAGCACGTCCATGTCGTGTGTCAGCATGTCCATGTCAAACAAACAAGGGAAGCCGTCGAGCTTACTGGGTCTCTTTGTTTTGGCATAATCAGTTGGAGCTGTCTCGGTTAGAAAAGTAGGGGGATGGAGCCTACCTGATCCTGCACAGACTGTCTGTTCGATGGATCACGCCGCTGATCCATCAGAATCCAGTAGCAGAGCGAGGACTTCTCGAGGATATATTTGTTTTGTTGTGGCCACGGCGACGTGTTATTCAACAAATTGCTTACTCCTGTGTCCCCTGCTTATCTTAGGTGGGTGCACAGAGCACAGAGCTTTACTGCTTCCTAATCCCGCCCACAACTATGCATTTTCCCACAAACAATCTTCATCATCGTCATCACACTTATTGTTCTAAGCCACATCAATTATAATGGGGCCCTGTGATGGACTGGTGGCCTGTCCAGGGTGTCTCCCTGCCAGTGACGGCTGGGATAGGCTCCAGCATCCCCACGACCCTGAGAGCAGGGTAAGCAGTTTGGATAATGGATGGATGGATGGTTTCAACGGCTGGCGACTTGGACCATTGGCACTTACAGTTAGAATGAGGGGGCCATTCGGCTTTCCAACAGAGCGCTGAAGGAGGAGCACAGACGCATTCACACTCGGGTACCGGCTCACACTCACGTATTATCTGGCTAACGTGGTCGTCAATAGTCAGTCAATCTATCCTAATTTTAAGACTACAGGCATTTCAATCACAAATACTTTATATAAGTCATGGAAGATCGAGCTAGGCTCCAGCATCCCCACGACCCTGAGAGCAGGGTAAGCAGTTTGGATAATGGATGGATGGATAGTTTCAACGGCTGGCGACTTGGACCATTGGCACTTACAGTTAGAATGAGGGGGCCATTCGGCTTTCCAACAGAGCGCTGAAGGAGGAGCACAGACGCATTCATACTCGGGTACCAGCTCACACTCACGTATTATCTGGCTAACGTGGTCGTCAATAGTCAGTCAATCTATCCTAATTTTAAGACTACAGGCATTTTAATCACAAATACTTTATATAAGTCATGGAAGATCGAGCCTCTTGCATTTTTAATTTTGGAGAAATATATATTTTTAAGGGCCTACATATACATTAACGCGTGCTTTGATCCAAGTCAAAGCAGAGGAACAGGTTGGACACCGAGCACTATCATCCCAGACTTTGAAACTCTTATCAGGAGTAAAGCACATCCCCAACCATCTCATTAGCTTCCCCCAAACGCCTGTTAAGTGAAACCAGCCCGTTTAGTAGGCCTACTCGGAGATTATCATATTATGTGTGTAAACACAGTTATGCGGCTATGATGATCATTTTATTCATATTCACCAGGATCAGCAGCTGCAGTTGTGCTGTTCATACTCATCAGTTTATTAACCAGGATCAGTTTGTTACCGCTAAAAGTAATGTGCTCTGAATGCAGGGATGAAAATATTTGTTTATTTTATGTTAAAAAAGGACATGATGACGTTGTGTATGTGTGTTTACTAGCCCACTCTTTCTGGGTTTGAATTCTATAAGTTGGTTGCGACTTATGACCATGGGAAAATGTGGGTCCCGAGGCCAGACCAATTGAGAGCCACTGAATTAAGACACCAGGTCAACTACAGAGAACGTGCCGAAAAAGTTGTGAAGAGTTTTAGCCTTTCAATTATCTCATTACCCAAACAAGACGCAAACAATTTATCTGTTTTAACCTTCGTCTAACCAAGTTCAAGTTCACATTTCTGAAGTATATCTTCTTTCAGGTCTCATTCTACAATAGGGGCTCCTTTCAACACGCTAAGAAGTGCATGGCTATAAAATATAAAGACGCACATTAAGTGTTATATAAATGACCTCATCTGGTTAAAAATCAAACACAGTTTGTGTGGTTGACACGGTCACTAACACTACTTTCCCTCACCTGTTGCCCAGTAGTAGATGTCCCAGTCGTTACTGGGCTCATTAATCAGTCTGTCGTACTGTTTCAGCTGCAGCTCACTCATCGTGTTCAGGTACCGCTTTGCAAAGAGACTATGAAGGAAGGGGGAATGATTTTTGTAAGAACCTGCACGAGTCACAACAGTTGTCGTTACATGACCATCAACATAGATAATTCAAGCCTGAATACACACCTGGTAAATGGTGATCCCTGTCGAAACCCCTTTGCCCTACTATTGGCTATATTCATGTTTTGTTTTTAGCAAATCAATTCAAAATACCTTTCATTTCCAAAGTAAACTGAAAAGAAGAATCTAAAGTGTGTGAGTGACAAGAACAATGACTAAATATGTGACGGGCTGAGAGCTATAAATAATTTGCTATAAATGTCCTCTGATGTTGTAAATTTATCACATTCCTTGTGTCTGTTACCACTAAGAGAAACCAGACCTCTATTTTTATCCAGTGGGTTATGAATGTTGCTAAATATTATTTTCGGTTGTAAGTTTGACTTACAACCGAAGGATACAAGTATGACCGTTTGCAATTTACGAACTGCTTTCATTAGGGAAAGAATTCATTTTAAATTCAAGTTTCAGTCCTATCCCTACATTTATTATTTATGGTGGCAGTCTTAACCCTAACCCCAACCACCCTAACTCTGAAAATAAAAAAGTCAATAATATTAAGGTCCATATATCATAAAAGACATCCAAATTTTTGCCTTTCTTTAACTGTAACAAATAACTAGAAATAATCCCAGAATGGGTCCAGGATGATGGTCTCAGAACAAGAATTACGTTCTATCCCCTCCACATCCACAAAAAAGTCATTTGGAAGAAAAGCACATGAAATACCAACCTGAGCAATATGCAGTTTTCAAGCATGCCTCTCTTGCGACTCTCATAAAGCAAGCGCCGCCTCTTGATGTCAATGGGCTCTCCGCTCTTCTCCTCCCACGGGGGCAGAGGAATCTCTATCAGGTCACTCTTGGAGTCCTCGGGCGCCTCTCCCCGGTATCCACGAACTGATGTCAGCCCCGTCACCGCTGGTCTCCACGCTGCCTGGCAGGCCTGCTTCACTAGCTGGCAGAACAATGAAATAGGAAGCAATCAGTAAAGACGGAGCAACTGCCACATTCCAACACATTTACACATGGCAGCAGAATACATACAAATATGACATCCATTGACAAACAAGACCAGCTTTCTGGTCTTGGGGGATGTTGAGACCAGGTTGTGTGGAAAAAGTGCTGGGAATTTGCTGCATGTTTGTTGCCCCCTACAAACAAAAATACACACACACAAAAATGTCATTTTGTGCCCCACAGGATTTTTAATACAGATGACAATAAACCTAAACACACACACTCGCTCGCATGCACACATGCGTGTGCGCACACACACTCACCTTTCTGTGTGTGTCTGTAATAATAATCATTACATTTGTTTAGCGCTTTTCGAGACACCCAAAGCGCTTCACATTGAAGGGGGTAACTCACCTCAACCACCACCAATTTGTAGCACCACCTGGGTGATGCATGGCAGCCATTTTGCACCAGAACACTCACCACACATCAGCTTGAGGTGGAGAGGGAGGAGTCATTGAGCCAATTACATGGGGGATGATTAGGTGGCCAGATGGAGAGAGCCAGGTTGGGAATTTTGCCAGGACACCGGGGGACCCCCTACTCTTTGCAGTAAGTGCCATGGGAGCTTTAATGACCACAATGCATCAGGACCTCGGTTTAACATCTCATCCGAAGGACGGCATCTCCTGCAGCACAGTGTCCCCGTCACTACACTGGGGCGTTGGGATTTGATATTTGTTGTTTTTATTAGGACCAGAGGGAAGACTGGCCCACCAACACCACTTCCTGCAGCAACTCAGTTTTTCCCGGCAGGTCTCCTATCCAAGTACTAGCCAAGCCAATACCTGCTTAGCTTCCGACATTTGGCAGAGCCAGGGTACATGTTGATATGGCTGCCGAAACATACAGTGGCATAATGAGCGGAAACAACAATCAGTTTCATATGCAAATTGCGGTGACCTTTAACTTTAGTTACAATGGTCATGTGTAGTTTTAACGGAGGATTGGGGAATAGCTGCAATCACAGCATTGTAAGATGGCGACAGATGTACTCTTAGTCCCGTCCCCCCCCCCCCCCCCCAGTTCAGGGATAGTCGTTTCCTCTTCACATAGATGACCACCTTGACTCCCTGTTCAAACCAGCATTCCTACGTCCCCCTGGTGAAACTCCTCACTGTCAGGTGAAAAGAAGCCACTGGCGACTCCACATGTATCAGCGGAGGCATGTGGTAGTCTGCAGCCCTCCCCGGATCGGCAGAGGAGGTGGAGCAGAGACCAGAGACCGGGATGGCCTTGTGGGGTAACTGGACCGGCTACAATTGGGGAGCAAACGGGGGGGGGGGGGATCCCAAAAAATAAAAAAAGTTTTAAAGAAACAATTTGATAGTATTTTTCCGTCTTTCTTGAGCAAGTGTTTTGTGCATTTTGTGCAAAAGAAAGTATTTCCAAACGGGGCTTTTCAGATTGTTCAGAGTGAAGATCACTCTCTCTGTGGCCGAGCTGGGTTGTGAGCTCGCTGCCATCTTTACCACGTGGTTGTTGTTGAATTATTCACTCGTTTCAGTTTGACCTAAATTGCATTTTCAGCCGGTGAAAGTGGCGTCGTGTGACTCCTGTCCGTCACGCAGCATATTGGGTGCAGCGGCCAAGGCCCTCGTGAGAATTCACGAGGCAGACAGCCACGGTAGTGCTGCTTTTTTCCACAGACGAATATTAATTGTCACACTCGAATGTCTTTTTTTTTTATTACAATTTGGTTCTATATTCGAATTTGGATTATTCACATACAGCCCTAATATCTGTGAATAATCCAAATTATTAAAAGCCACTCTTTCAGAGTTTGAGCCGTTACCCTCAGGTGGTCGGTGCAGGATGCCCTGCATTAGGACTAAAAGACACCAGGCTTCCTTCGTCCCCACTGCCATCCGAATGTTAAATGGTAGATAGTATTCATCTGTTGTCTGCAGATCGGTTGTTTCCGTGGCCTGTGTATTTGAACCCCTTTGTTCTCCTTGCCCGCTGTGTCCCGTTGTTTGTTTGTTTTTTTGTCCATCAATGATGTGTCAATTCTGTCTTGGGGGTTTGTATGTTTTGTTTTTGTGTGAGAGTTGTATGTACACTGGCTGCAGACTGATTTCCCTGTAAGGGACTATAAAGATACTTTGACTTTGAAGGATGAGGATGTGCACATCCTTGATAGGGAGGAATGCTGGTTTGACCGGGGAGTCAAAGAGGCCATCTATGTGAAGACGGAACGACCATCCCTGAACCGGGGGGGGGGGGGGCTAAGAGTACATCTGTCGCCATCTTACAATGCTGGGATTGCAACCATTCTCAGATCCTCTGTGGATAGTACACATGGCCATTGAAACTCGAGTCAGCATATGACACCGATCGTTGTTTCAGTCATTAGGCGCTGGGTTGTTTACAAGGGTGGGGACACCTGCAGTCAGCTGAGACCCCCCTACAGTCAGCCGAGACCCCCCTGCAGTCAGCTGAGACCCCCCTGCAGTCAGCCGAGACCCCCCTGCAGTCAGCCGAGACCCCCCTGCAGTCAGCTGAGACCGAGAGGTCACTTAGATGATGATGAAACGTTTCTCTCAACAAACGTGTCCAGATGAACTGTTCACCTTTCTCTGATTCCCTTACCTGGATTATTGAGCATGCATAAAGACACACACACACACACACTCTCCTCTCTCTCTCACACACAGACACACACACACTCTCTCTCTCTCTCACACATATGCACACACACACACACACTCTCACACACACTCTCTCTCTCACACACACACAAACACTCACACACACTATCTCTCTCTCTCACACACACACACACACACACTTTCTCTCTCTCTCTCACGCACACACACGCCGGAATTCCTCGCCTTTCAAAAAAAAAATCTCACCCAACTTGTGAAAACGTCGCAAAGGGGGGGGGGGTTGCATAACGCGTCATCTTCTGCCCCCAAGTGTCTCGCAGTTGTAATTACAAGAGACGATTGCGCAACTGTCCTTCTCAGCAACGCCAGTTAAACGGTCCCCAGATAATAAAGATTCACGCACGCTGGCCACGCCAATGGGCACCGAACAAGGCGAACTGACGCCACATGACGACGACGACGAAGACGACGACGACGACGAAGTCTTCCGAGTCACTACGAATCCCGCCGAAGTTAACTCGCCTTAACGTAACGCCGGGCGTCTACAATACGTGTTAAACTCTTCACCGCGCTCAGTCCGGTTATACTCACTCGTCCAGCAAAGACGGAAGACTGCATTTTGGACGTCGACCTGGCGCCGCGAACCACTGCCGGGGCGACGCGTTCCGCCGGGCTGGATGGAGGAGGACGTCACTAGCGTAACACGGCTAGCACACAGAGGACACTTACGCGAGCGCGGCGGACGTCACCGGAAGCGCGTCACAGCCAGTCCGAGGACCAACTTCCTCCCTGCAGGTAATCTCGTCACCGGGAAAATTCCACAGCCGCACGCGGAGATGGACGGGCTCCAAACCAAACGCTGGACATTTCCCCCCCAGGACGGCAGTGCGATGAGAGGACGTAAAGCCAAGATGGCCGCCACCACTAACTGTGTTTGGGATACGTTTCTTTTCTTTTTTTTTCTTTGTATTATTATTTTTTAATTCTTCTCCTTTTATTTTGTGTATGCACCCCTGGCATAAACAGTTTGCGTTGTTTGTGTTTTGCACAATAAAAAAAAGGGACTAACTTCCTCCCGAAATAGATAGGAGCATCAATTTTGTGACAGCTGGCTTTGACGGGGGACGGGAATTTGACGTCATACGAACGGTTTATGACTCTGTGTGATCTTCCTTTACCCTTATTCACGGCCTGGCGGGCTTGTCCAGGGCGGCTCCCCGCCTGCCGGGCTCCAGCATCCCCGCCCGCCCTGGGAGCAGGACGGGCGGTCCGGGTGATGGATGGATGGATGGATAGAAGGCAATAAATACTTCATGGTGTGATGCAGTTAGTCAGAGCTTATGGGGGAGAGAAGAGAATACACCCGAAACTTCTGTTGGGAGGGGTTTCTTTGTCAGATAAATCTTGCAATAATAAGTTTTCAATACAAATATTTCAGGATCAAAAGTCACCCCAAGGGGTAAAATCTTTTGGAGCTCCTATCGATAATATTAATTGGAAACATGCGTGGCTGTTGCCCTATAGATATTGTATCCCCAACAAGGTGAAGCAGCTGCACGTGCACTTAACATTGTCACATGTTGTTGTTTACTTTTGTAATCACACAACTGGAGGTATATGTAATGCTTGTGTCTGTTGTGAGGGGGAGGTAGATACCCATAGACATCTGGGGGAGGGGGGGTTATGTGAGAAGACTAGCCGTTTTGGAAGGGTCTCAGCTCACTTTTTTCTCTTTTTTTTGGTTCTCTGAGCAAGAGTTACGAATCTTCTTTCCAGGAGATATCTGGCTATAGTAATTACAACAAAGGGGTTGACTTTGTGGTCATCCCCCCCCCCTTAATGCCAAGTATTTCATCCACAAACAGACGTTTCTAAAGTCTGCCCCAAAATGTGTAACATTTCTGTTAGAATTAGATAGTGTGTGGCTAAAGCATTTAAAAAGGTGAATATTGGAGAAAAAAACCATACTCTACTCAAACACTATAATGAGATCTTTGGCATAAACCCATAGACTCTCCTTATGTATGACCTGTACGGTTTTTGCTTGGCTTTATTTATATAGGTATGCATATATAATTATTACACCCTGTAGTGAGATTGTGATATATCTCAAGCCTTCTGTCAGTAAGGAAGTGTTACGCCTGTTTGCATGTAAATCTGTTACTTCTTGTTTAAAAAAAAACAGCTGGAGGACTAAGTGGCATTTTAGAAACGGACCCCCCCCCCCCCAAACTTCTGTCCCTATTTATGTGGCACGTCACATTACAGACGTCCACCTGCTGAGTAATGTGGAAGATCATCACCCGCCACGGGGGGGAGGGGGGGGCGAAGGCTCCCCCAACCTTATTAGGAGATGAAAAAAAATAACGTTTGATATTGCATTTTCCTGCTAGAAGAGTGCACATGAACTGATCATGCGTCACCTTTTGATTGATTGATTTATTTGTTTCTCTCTCGACGCAGTTCAGCGCTTGCGGGGACGGGGGGGGCGGAACCTTCGGCTGTTAAGCCGGTGTTGACGTCCGGTCGAATTTCACCGACGCGCGCGTATCGAAAAAGACGGGGGGAAGTCGACGGTCCGTCGTTCGGCTCGGTGGGTGCGCAGGTCGGAACGTGTCCGCGTCTCGTCGTTCTGCCGTCTCCGCTTACCGTGCGGCCAATTCGAGAGCGGGGCTCTGTCGGGTACGATGCGCGGCTCAAGGCAGCGGAGCAAGCGTTGCCGTTGATAACGCGGGTCCGCCCGCTAGCTAGCTAGCTAGCTTGCTTGGCTGGGGAGCTGGTACGTGTTGTGTTCCGGCTAAAACCTGGAAGGGGGAGAAGAAAACCTGCTAACGTTGAAAACCCGCCCGAGAACCCAAACCCCGGGCCGACCGTGGGCCCTACGGATGGCTGCCACGGCAGAAGCCACCACCAGTAGCATGTCGAAGAGGGCTCTGACGGTGCTGTGCGGCGACAAAGAGCTCAGCAGCGAGGTTAGTCGGGGGGGGGGGGAGGGGGGGCTGGGGGGGAGGTGACGCCTTTCTGGGGCAGCGCTGCCAGCACAGGCTCCGGGGTTAACGACGGGGCTCCGCGTATCGCTCAGGTGTAAAAACCCGGTCCGGAAAGTAAAAACCCTAACCGGGTCTTTACTCCATCCATGTATTAAACCGGCTGATTTAGGAAACTAGCCAGTGCAATCTGATGGTTTAGTACATGGGTGGAGTAAAGACACGGTTAGGGTTTTTACTTTCCGGACCGGGTTTTTCCACCTCCGGGCAATGCATATTTGGAATTTGATTTGAAGTTTTTATCTTGCTTTTTTTCTTTTAAATCATTAAATTTGTTTTTTTTTGCGGAGTATTTCGCAGCAGTGGGTTTCACAGCAGTGCTACGCGAACGAAGTTGGTCGTTTTCCTTATCGTTAACAGTTGCCCCTTTCAGCAGGATTTTACGATATAATGGCATCGAGATGTTTAGCCAGGGGACCCGTTCTGACATTGTTTACAAGACTAGAAGAGCCCCGCTACAATGTAGCGGTTTGGTTATGCGGCCGTCTAAAGCAGTGCTCCTCAACCTTTTTGGGGTCCTGGACCCCCCTGCGTATTTTTGATCTACCCTGAGGACTCCTCCACCTGATCTTGGGGGAGGGGGGTTGCAATTTGATAGAAACAGTAGAAACTGCATTTCAAATTGCGTTATAGCATTTATTCACTCTTTGGGGCAAAAATAAGAGCTTTCAGTTGTAACTTAGATATAGTTAACAAAACAGAATTCTTATGCAGTAACTTTCAGATATATGTAACAAAACAGAATATGTATTCAGTAACTTTCAGATATATGTAACAAAACAGAATATGTATTCAGTAACTTTCAGATATATGTAACAACACAGAATATGTATTCAGTAACTTTCAGTATGTAACAAAACAGAATATGTAGTCAGTAACTTTCAGATATATGTAACAAAACAGAATATGTATTCAGTAATTTTCAGATATATGTAACAAAACAGAATATGTATTCAGTAATTTTCAGATATATGTAACAAAACAGAATATGTATTCAGTAACTTTCAGATATATGTAACAAAACAGAATATGTATTCAGTAACTTTCAGATATATGTAACAACAGAATTTTTATGCAATAACTTTTAACAATGCAAACGGGAGCGAGATCTCTTATTAAAATACAATAAATTACACTTGTGAAACAGATGTAATTAGAGAAAAAAGTCCTGTTACCCTTTATAGTTTAGGTAGATAAAGGTCTCCGTCACATCTGAGTAAAATAATCCTATTTCTATAAATGTCATAGGATCTTTTTTTTTAAAGATATTTTATTTTCACGGACCCCTTGCAATTACACCACGGACCACTAGGGGTCCGCGGAACCCCGGTTGAGAAACACTGGTTTACAAGACTAGAAGAACCCCGCTACAATGTAGCGGTTTGGTTATGCGGCCGTCTAAATCTCCCTCCTCTTCATCCTGCCCCTAACCCCCCCCCCCACACTCCAACGCAAGATATGATGCAAGTTGATTATTTCTAGTGTGATTGTGCCTTTGCTCGTGCTCCCTCCGAGATGAACCGTTTGTAGGGGATTGAATTTGTATGTTAACACGGAGTATTCTGTGTGCCCGGGTGCATACACTTTTTAGAATGGATGCCCCCCCCCCCCCCCGGTGGTTATCGGACACGCTGAAAGTGTTATTGCCAGGCTCTGAGATAAACAGCACCACATTATGAAAACAGTTAACCTTTTCACCAAATGTCTATCTTACAGGATGGTGATTTTGACCAAACTGCTGAGGCAAGTGATCTTTATGACGCTGTTCTAACTGGCTCATTCAATCAGATGAAGGAGGTGCATTCAAAAGTCGAGAAACCGGCTTATAAGGAAGCCCTAGCCAGAGTGGAGAGCCATGCGTCAACAGTGAACATCTACAGTGGAAGAAGCTTTAAGAAATTTTCTTTATATATTGGCAATTTCACCTGGGTGAGTCAAACTCGCATTTATGCACACCTGATTGGTTTTGGTTATTTAGCCTGCCTGCCATAACCTCATCCTCTCCCTTCAAACACCTGCGGCTATTTCCAGTGGACATCTGACAGAGACCTCGTTGACTTGGCCTCTACACTGGGAGTGAACGACATTCATGACATCAAATTTGCAGAAAATGGTGTCAATGGCCAGTCAAGAGGGTGAGAGCTATTGTCATTTACACTCAAAATGCCAATCCTAGATGCCCATAAATCCTTAATATTTGGTCCTGAAGGAGCAGTGGATGTTGTGGAGGTTCTGCATTTTGGAAAAGTTAAGAATCAAGGCTAGGTAATCACAAAAAGTTGAATCAGTTAATCTGGACACAACGTTCATTGGGAGAAACTTTTTATCATTCATCTAAATTACTTCTTCAGTCTCAACTGACTGCAGGTATCCCCACCCTTATAAACAGCACAGTTGCATAATGACCCCAACCAATGATCAGTTTCATATGCAAATTACCATGACCATTAACTAGAATTACAATGGCCATGTGTACTATTCCCAAAGGACTGGGGAATAGTTGCAATCACAGCACAGCACTGTAAGTTGGCGACAGATGTACTCTTAGGCCCCCCCCCCCCGTTTCAGGGATGGTCGTTCCCTCCCCCTCTAATATACTCGTTCCTAATCCTGTCCGTCTTTGTCACTCCCAACGAAAATCTTAGCCTCTTCAACTCTGCCACCTCCAGCTCCGCCTCCTGTCTTTTTGTCAGCACCACCATCTCCAAATCATACAACGTAGCTGGTCTCACAACCATCTTATAAACCTTCTTGTTGGTACCCTTCTGTCACAAATCATTCCTGACACTCTACCCTGTCTGCACTCTCTTCTTCACCTCTCTTCCGCACTCACCGTTACTTTGAACAGTTGACCCCAAGTATTTAAACTCATACACTTTCGTCACCTCTACTCTTTGCATCCTTACCATTCCACTGTCCTCCCTCTTGTTCACGTATAGGTATCCCATCTTGCTCCTACTGACTTTTATTCCTCTTCTCTCCAGTGCATACCTCTGCCTCTCCAGGCTCTCCTCAACCTGCATCCTACTCTCACTACAGATCACAATGTCATCCGCAAACATCATAGTCCATGGAAACTCCTGCCTGATCTTGTCCGTCAACCTGTCCATCACCATTGAAAACAAGAAAGGGCTCAGAACCGATCCTTGATGTAATCCCACCTCCACCTTGAACCCATCCGTCATTCCTACTGCACACCTCACCACTGTCACACTTCCCTCATACATATCCTGCACCACTCCTACAAACTTCTCTGCAACTCCCGACTTCCTCATACAATACCACACCACCTCTCTTGGCACCCTGTCATATGCTTTCTCTAAATCCACAAAGACACAATGTAACTCCTTCTGGCCTTCTCTATACTTCTCCATCAATATTCTCAAAGCTAACATCGCATCTGTGGTACTCTTTTGTGGCATGAAACCATACTGCTACTCGCTATTCATCACTTCTCCTCTTAACCTTATTTCCACTACTCTTTCCCATATCTTCATGCTGTGGCTGATCAACTTTATACCTCTTTAGTTGCTACAGTTCTGTACATCACTCTTATTCTTGAAAAGCAGTACCAGTATACTTCTTCTCCACTCCTCAGGCATCCTCTCACTTTCCAAGATTGTGTTAAACAATCTAGTTAGAAACCCCACAGCCATCTCTCCTTAATACCTCCATGTCTCACAGGTATGTCATCAGACCAACCACCTTTCCACTCTTCATAGCTGCCCTCACTTCCTCCTTGCTAATCCACTGCACTTCCTGATTCACTATCCCCACACAGTCTAACTTTCTCTTACTCGCTCTCATTTTCATTCATCAGCCCCTCAAAGTACTCCTTCCACCTTCTCAACACACTCTCCTCGCTTGTCGGTGCATTTCCATCTCTATCCTTCATCACCATAACCTGTTGGACATCCTGAGCCCAGCTCGGTCCCTCTGTCTAGCCAATTTGTACAAGTCCTTTTCTCCTTCCTTAGTGTCCAACCTCTCATACAACTCACCATACACCTTTGCCTTCGCCACCTCTGTCTTTGCTTTACGCCACATCTCTTGTACTCCTGTCTACTTTCTTCATCTCTCTAACTATACCATTTCTTTGCCAACCTCTTCCTCTGTATACTTTCCTGTACTTCCTCATTCCACCACCAAGTCTCCTTGTCTTCCTTCCTCTGTCTAGATGACACTCCAAATACCTTCCTAGCTGTCTCCCTCACTATTTCTGCAGTGCCTGCCCAGCCATATGGCAACTCTTCACTACCACCCAGTGCCTGTCTTAACTCCTCCCTGATCTCCACACAACAGTCTTCCTTCTTCAACTTCCACCATTTGATCCTTGGCTCTGCCTTCACTCACTTCCTCTTCTTGGTCTCCAAAGTCATCCTACAGACCACCATCCAATGTTGCCTAGCTACGTTCTCCCCTGTCACCACCTTGAAGTCTCCAATCCCTTTCAGATCGTGCCTCTTGCATAAGATATAGTCCACCTGTGTGCACTTTCCTCCACTCTTGTACGTCACCCTGTGTTCCTCCCTCTTCTTGAACTATGTATTCACCTCAGCCATTTCTATCCCTTTCGCAAAATCCACCACCATCTGTGCTTCCACGTTACTCTCCTTGACACCATACCTACCCGTCACCTCCTCATCACCCCTGTTCCCTTCACCAACATGTCCATTGAAGTCCACTCCAACCACCGCTCTCTCCTCCTTGGGTACACTCTCCACCACTTCATCCAACTCACTCCAGAATTTTTCTTTCTCTTCCATCTCATGCCCAATTTGCGGGGCATATGTGCTGATAACATTCATCATCACACCTTCAATTTCCAGTTTCATACTCATCACTCTGTCCGACACTCTCTTCACCTCCACCACACTCTTGACATATTCTGCAGAATTACCCCTACCTCATTTCTCCTCCCATCCACACCATGGTGGAAGAGTTTGAACCCACCTCCAATGCTCCTGGCCGTACTCCCCTTCCACCTGGTCTCTTGCACACACATTATATCTATCTTCCTTCTCTCCATCACATCAGCCAGCTCTTTCCCTTTACCAGTCAAAGTGCCAACATTAAAAGCTTCGACTTTCACCTCCACACTCCTACCCTTCCTCCTCTCCCACTGCCTCTGCACATGCCTTCCCCCTCTCCTTCTCCTTCGCCCAACAGTAGCATAGTTTCCACCGGCACCCTGCTGGCCAACAGTACCAGTGGCGGTCGTTGGTAACCTGGGCCTTGACCGATCGGTATGGAAATCTGATTTATGATCTGCATATTTGGTATGGCAATGGTTTTACGCCGAATGCCCTTCCTAACGCAACCCTCCTCATTTATCCTGGCTTGGGACCGGCACTAAGAATGCACTGGCTTGTGCATCCTCAGTGGCTGGGTTCAATATCATGCATCCGTAATGATGAAATGTACTTCCTCTTGAATGCTCAAAAAATTCTGGTTTTGGTGCATTTTCCTTTGGAAGAGATTCAGTTGAATTGTTAGAAGTGTGTGAAGTAGTAATGCCATTCACCTACCACCTCTCTTTCATGCCATAATGTAGCTATGCAAAAGTGGTGGTGTCCACAGAAGAGTCACTGAAGATATTGTTGCGTGATATACCAACTTGTCGACTAAATGGGGAAAACCTCAAGTGCTGTGACAGTCATGGAGACCTTGGTGCATTTCAGGCGATGGCAGAAAAACGTAAGAACACCACATGTCATCAGAAAAAAACAAATAACACCACAGTGCAAAATTTCCAATTCATGTGATTTTGACGCTGCTTTTAAACTGTTGATATTTTATCTTCTATAGGTATTCCCCTGCGGGCTAATTCAAAAGGTTCCATAGAATTTGACGTTGGGAACGGGGTCCCCACATCAACACCTCAGCAGCCCGGCCCTCCGATCATACCCCCTTGCTTGCCCCCTCCCCCTCTGGCGAATAAATTCCCTTCACCATACACCCCTTTCTATAACCATCCCCCTCCTCCTTTGCCATATATTATGCCAAATGCACCTCCATCATTCCCACCCTACCCGTTACCCGTTCATATGGACCATGTCACCAGCCAGCCACCCCCAAATCTTCATATTAATCCAGGATTCTTCAATCCAGCTCATGATAGCCACAACAGAAAGGAATATAGCCAGCAAAAGTGAGCTCATCTTTACTGTTTGCCCTTAACTGATATACCAAGCTAGCTGTAACCAAACAAGTTTATTCTATTCATAGAACGTTAAGATATGGTGAAACCTTACTGATTACCTTCAAGAAATAAGTTACAGAAATGCAGTAAAATTTAATAAATAGAACTAGTTAAAGTTAATAGACCAAAGAAACCATATTAAAGAGTAACTAAACCCTAGACCGATTTAGTGAGTTTGCTCACATCTACAGGTTGAAAAACATGTAAAGGTTAAAAACACACAGGCTGGTCTTGGTACTCTGTGACGTAAGCATAGCAGGATAAACACAGCTGCAGCTCGGGTGGGACGATATGGATCGAATCCCAAATCGTTCGATGCGGTCTTCACAGTTCGAGATACTCTCCGTTTCGCGAGATCATGTGTTGTTAAAACAGTAGAACGACCGGGATTTCACTCCTACCCAAAATGACCATGGGCGGTCAAAAAGACCGCCAGTTTTTAAACTCTATATTCTGTCAAGATAAATACCCAGTTGAGATATTAATGTATGTCTGTTAGGAAACGACTGACACCAAAATTAACATTTTAACAACTTTAATGCAGTAGCCAATTCAGGAGGCAGCCGGGACGCAAACCCGGGTCTCCCGCACCACAGGTAACTATGTTAGCCAGTCAAATAAAGGGTTCGACCCGTTAGCCAACGGGCTAGGGAGTCTACACACCCGTGATCGTTACAATACTATTTTTCAAACCGTTTAAAATGGCCGCTGTCCAACGCCTGTAAATACCGCAACGCCTCGGTGGCCGTCATGTTGCGTCTGAAACGGCGGCTGTACCCAGACATGTTGGAAATATTACCTGAAAAACAAAATGGAAAACACATATTGCTAATCTAACAGACGTAACAAGGCCTATAAAATGTGAAATGTAAAAAAACAAACAAACAACTGAACGTTGTGAAGGAAATAACACGACCAATATGTCATAAATACTGACATGACGCGCACGATGGCACGCAAATTACGCGGTCATTCTGACCGCTCATGGTCATTTTAGGTAGCTCTTATCATGACTTTTTTGTGCAATTGATCTAAAACTCATTGTAATGCAAATTTAGTGTAAGTTTAATGCAACGTTTGGAGCATTCAGGGAGCGGCAAGTCTGTATCTTTTTTTCCCCCGCAAAGTTATTAAACTTTGAAAATCCAAAACGGTCAAAATGACCGCCTTGGTCATTCTAGTAGTTTTTAGAGTTTAAAGTAAAGCAGTTGTGTTACACAACAACAAAAGCTGGCATAAAATGTTGTTAGAACTTTTGCACGTGTGTTACGTTGGAATACTTGCCCTGATAATGCCAAAATGTTGGGCCTTATTCTTAAAATAAATGGAAAATAGAGAACTGCAGCGGTGTTTTGTCTCTCGCGTACCAAAGCATCTGCTGTATCATTGAATCGAAGTAGTGAGCCCTGAATCGTGACACGTATCGAACCGTGAGATCTGTGAATCGTCCCACCCCTATCTAATAACACGGATAATGGGTCTGTTAGATGTAGGTGTGATAAAGAACCAGCATTGACAGTACTAACTTCCTAGTGCTGGCTCTGTCTGTCAGTGCTGATAGGTGTGTTGTACACCGAAATTAATGGTAGCCATTATAAATTGCTTAGGAAACACTGAAAGAGAATATGATTATATTAGAGTTTCTTATAGGTAAAGATAGTCATTGTCATGCATTTAGAAGGAACTGAAAACATGCGGAGATAGTAAATGTATTTGCAGCCTTTGACAAAACTGACTGCTTCACCTTACTTTTGCAGACACATGGATCAACCTTCAAATCCAGCTCTTGAGGAGCTAATTAACAAAAACAGAGCGATTACCAGCAAGGCCATCACAAAGGCTGTGTCAGGAGCAACGTCTGGTAAGTGCTTTTCCATGCAAGCGTGAAAACGCTTCAGCCTGTTTAAACCCGGTACTTACCGTGCACCCCGTTCACTAGAGGGTGTGCTCATTAGGGAAGTTGACCGATTCAATTTTTGGTCGGGATAAAAACCTCCAGACACAATGCTCTCGATGGCGCATGGTTGTATACCAATGTTTTGATGATTGCTAACCATTAAGTGGGGGAAAAGTATTTAACTATCAAGGGAGTATGAATTAAAATACTTGGAGTTACTGTTGAACGTGCTTATATCATGAGAATGCATTTGTCTACTTTGAAACACCGTTGTCGACACCATTGATACTATCGTCCAACAACCTATCTCCATCTCTGATGCAGGAGACTTGCGACTGGCCATAGAGACTCTTTTGACCGCCATTACAGGCATTAAGCAGTCCACGGTGTATGAGGATCAGCGGTGTCAGGCCCTTGTGACCTCTCTCAAAGACTGTCTAGTCTCCATCCAGGCCAACTTCGGAGTCAGGTTTTTATCAAATTGTATAGCTTGTTTACTCATACTGCTGTCAGTACCAACTTTAACCCTTACTCATTGTTGCACTGTATTGGAGCAGGGGGCAGGTCAGCCATTTTCTTCTCCGTGCGTAAATGAAAACAACATCAAATTACTCTCATCCACATTAATAATTAAGATGAATGTTTCTTTGCAGGAACAGCCGACGTTCTCAGAACAGAGAGAGGGACTGGGACAGGGATCGTGAGAGGGAGGAGTCCCATGAGTGGGAAGCCGCCGGAATGTCCCGCAGGTACAGAGAACGTTCCTGGAGCGGGGAGAGGGGAGGAATGCGGGAACGAGACAAGCATAGAGACCACAGAGACAGATACCGCTAGCAAAGTAAGCTTCCTGTTGATTCTCTTTTATCCTCCCGTCACTTCCTGTTTGTCACCAGAATCCACAGGGTTTGGCATATTTGGCACCTAAAGAGAGCACAAGAAACACAGATACTAAAAAACTTGTATTACATGATCAGAAAGAGTTGGAAATTATTCTTTGTCTTGTTCCTTGTCTGATGCGAGGGTCTAAGGACAAGATGTTGTGTTGCTGTAAAGCCCACTGAGGCAAATTTGCAATTTGTGATATTGGGCTACAAATAAAATTGACTCGACTTAACAACTTGTATACACAGTTAAAATACTTTTTTTTTTTATTTCATTCCATGTACAATTCCCAAAACCGATGGGTATCAGATTATTTGCAGCTTTTAGTGCACATCTAATTTATGTTCTTGTGTTTCTGTCAAAATCTGCTTACATTCAGCTCGATTATTCCCCAGTATGACCCATCCAGCTTCAGAATTATGACGTACTCTATTCCATTGGCGTTCAGTCAAGCCTTTTGCCTTGCCTCTTGTATTTGACTGCTTTGAATAGAGGAAAAAGTGAAATCACTTTTTCGCCATACGTGAATTCACGTGATGGACTGATGGACTGTGGCTCTCGTAAAACAGATACATGAAGATGAGCTGGAAAATGGTCACAACAGCTCTGCTTTACAACAACTTGTGTAATCTTGATGTACAGTGGCAGTGTAGTAATGTTTTTACGGTACTGAACTATTTGCAATCTTACTACGTTATGCTGATTTTGTTCATGTTGTTGAAACTACAGAAAAGGCAATTTTTACATTCCAATTTTAGAAATATATAGGAAAAACATTACGAAAATGTTAAAACCAGATTTTACTGTATACTGTAAGAATCTCGCTCTCTTACTGGTTCGTCACGTCTCAAAAAGTCCTGTTTGCAAGGAACTGATCAAATTTACCATTTCACAAGCTAAACAGAACTTAAAATAGCTGTCCAACATAAATGTAGTATTTCGAGAATAAATTGTTACACAATGAATGTTGTTTTTATTTCTAGTTTGTTACTCACGACATATTTTGACAGTACAAATAGATTTCTAACAACATTATAATCCTAAAGACTGCCATTTTTGTTTACTTCACTGGTACTCATTGTGATATTGGTAACCGCACTGATATTCGACCACGCTGAAGTCCCGAGATTCATTCAAGACGAAACAGCCGCAGGGCATCCAGGTAGCGTTGTGGTCTATTCTGTTGCTTACCAACACAGGGCTCGCCGGATCGAATCCCCGTGTTACCACCGGCTTGGTCGGGCGTCCCTGCAGACACAATTGGCCGTGTCTGCAGGTGGGAAGTCAGATGTGGGTATGTGTCCTGGTCGCTGCACTAGCGCCTCCTCTGGTCGGTCGGGGCGCCTGTCCAGGGGAACAGGGGGGAATAGCGTGATCCTCACACCCGCTACATCCCCCTGGCGAAACTCCTCACTGTCAGGCATAAAGAAGCAGCTGGCGACTCCACATGTATCGGAGGATGCATGTGGTAGTCTGCAGCCCTCCCCGGATTGGCAGAGGGGGTGGAGCAGCAACCAGGATGGCTCAGAAGAGTGGGGTAATTGGCCGGATACCGACCCAAGCCAGAGGTAACGCGGAGATTCAAACCGCTGATCCCCATGTTGGTAGGCAACGGAATAGACTGCTACGCTACCCAGACGCCTAATTATACTATTTAAATAGGTGCGCACAAAAAACAGTCGGTTGATTCGCAGCTTTTTCTTCTCTTTATAACCGACATTATCGTATATGAAGTTAAAGGCCTTTGACAAACTTGGCCTGCCATATCTGCTCTTTAGTCACGACAGCGTCACTAAACAAACTGGTTGCTACCTGCCTTTTTTCCTCATTTGGCAACTATGATGGAACACATACGCGTCATATCATCTGTCCCAGGGAAGTCCTACCAGACAAGAACCGTTAGCATAAGCAGCTACAAACGCACTGGTTTTGGATATTTGCGGATCAGCTTTTGTCTTAAAAGCTGCCATGAGTAGTTTTACTTATCAGTCTACGTTTAATTTTGATGACTGACATAATTAAATGAGACCATCGGGGAGAACTTTGGATATTTCTACATCATGGCTGCATTCAAAACTGCCTGGCCAAAATGTAGCATATAGAAAACATATAGTACGCAGTATGCAAACCAACACAAAACATGCACTATGCCAAAAATACCAGGATGTCATACAGATTCGGGAAAAAAAACCCTGCAGTATGCATCTGACCAGCCCACCTCGCGTACTGTCCCACCATGCAAAGCGCTGGAATGGGCACAGCAACCAGTCATTTTTGATATAGCAGACAGCAACAACCCCGCGTCAGCGGTGGAGAAGGAAGAATATAAATGTAAGTACCGCTTGTAATGTTTTTTCCTAATTTAATCTTGTGTGAGGAGAACGTTCACATTTGTTACTAAACTACAGCCTATCCGTAAGGAACGTGTAGCTGCATTTGTCCTACTACCCATAACAAAGACATAACGCTTAAGTTAATCCTGCCAAGTTAACGTGTGATGTCATGAATACAGCAACGTTAACCTTAGCGAGCTGCTAATAAGAAAACGACACCACAATACATAACTTTTCCTCTTTTCTTTTTTTTCTTTTTCAATTCCCCCCCCTTTTTCTCCCCAATTGTATCCGGCCAATTGACCCTTCGCTAAGGCCCGCCCCCCTTAGTTACTGTTGCTAAGTCCATCAAGCTTTAACATTATTTTACGGTTAATAAAAGTAATGACTTACCTCGGAGCTGACAAAGCTGTGCTTGTTGAACTTTGAGGGGTTCAACTGGATTTGAGGACGTCCACATAGCTTCATCCACAGCCTACTTTTCAGGGTTTGATTTTGGTTTTGGAAAGGGAAAAAAACGTACATCTCCTTCCAACCTCTCCGGGTAACGAGTGTCACTGCTACAAGAGCCCCCGGGACAACGGTTAACCATAGCTAGCTGAAAGTCCACAAAACCAGCTCGAAAATGAAGAAAATCTGAAACTTTTGCGTCGGAGTCAATGGAGGGCCGCCATGAAAGTGTCGGACCTCTGCTGCACTGTGACTGGCAGGTCTGCGTTTCGGGGGCGTGGCTTCCGAGCCGTCCTGGTCGCTGCTCCACCCCCTCTGCCGATCCGGGGAGGGCTGCAGACTACCACATGCCTCCTCCCATACATGTGGAATCGCCAGCCGCTTCTTTTCATCTGACAGTGAGGTGTTTCACCAGGAGGATAGCGTGGAAGGATCACGCTACCCCCCCCCCCCCCCCTGAACAGGCGCCCCGACCGACCAGAGGAGGCGCTTGTACAGTGACCAGGATACATACCCACATCCAGCTTCCCACTTGCAGACATGGTCAATTGTGTCTGTAGGGACGCCCGACCAAGCCGGAGGTAACATGGGAATTCCACGGGTGATCGCCGTGTTGGTAGGCAACGGAATAGACCGCCACACCACCCGGACGCCCATGACATGCATAACTAAAATCTAACTTTAAGTTATATTTTTTGTTATTAGGGACAGAACAGGACACAGAGGCCCTTATCTGCTGGCAAACTGCCAACAAAGCTCCAGTGGGTGACAAAATACTGCCAAAAAAGGATTTGAGTAAGTTAGGTGTTTAATAGTTAACTTAGCTTGATCGCTAGGTAGATATGTGTTATTCTTCTCCTGGATCGCTACCTGAATTATTGAGCATGCATAAAGACACTACAGATGCAGTGTTTGCTTGGAGAATGTTGATGGAGAAGTATAGAGAAGACCAGAAGGAGTTAGTGTGTCTGTTGATTTAGAGAAAGCGTTTGACAGGGTGCCGAGAGAGGAGGTGTGGTATTGTATGAGGAAGTCAGGAGTGGCAGAGAAGTATGTAGAAGTGCTGCAGGATATGTATGAGGGAAGTGTGACAGTGCTGAGGTGTGCGGTTGGAATAACAGGTTGGTCCAAGGTGGAGGTGGGATTATGTAAAGGATCGGCTCTGAGCCCTTGTTTGCAATGGTGACGGACAGGTTGACAGATGAAATCAGGCAGGAGTCTCTGTGGACTATGATGTTTGCAGATGACATTGTGATCTGTAGCGAGAGTAGGGTGCAGGTTGAGGAGAGCCTGGAGAGGTGGAGGTATGCACTGGAGAGAAGAGCAATGAAAGTCAGTCGGAGCAAGACGGAATACATGTGCGTGAACGAGAGGGAGGACAGCGGAATGGTGAGGATGCAAGGAGTAGAGGTGATGAAGGCGTATGAGTTTAAATACTTGGGGTCAACTATTCAAAGTAACGGGGAGTGCAGAAGAGAGGTGAAGAGGGTGCAGGCAGGGTGGAGAAGAGTGTCAGGAATGATTTGGGACAGAAGGGTACCAGCAAGAAGGTTTACAAGGTGGATGTGAGACCGGCTATGGTGTATGGTTTGGAGACAGTGGCACTGACGAAAAGACAGGAGACGGAGCTGGAGGTGGCAGAGTTGAAGATGCTAAGATTTTCATTGGAGTGATGAAGAAGGACAGGATTAGGAACGAGTATATTAGAGGAACAGCTCAGGTTGGACGGTTTGGAGACAAAGCAAGAGAGGCGAGCTTGAGATGGTTTGGACATGTGTGGAGGAGAGATGCTGGGTATACTGGGAGAAGGATGCTGAATATGGAGCTGCCAGGGAAGAGGAGAAGAGGAAGGCTAAAGAGGAGGTTTATGGATGTGGTGAGGGAGGACATGCAGGTGGCTGGTGTGACAGAGGAAGATGCAGAGGACAGGAAGAGATGGAAACGGATGATCCGCTGTGGCGACCCCAAACGGGAGCAGCCAAAAGTAGTAGTAGATGTGTACTATTTACAGAGGATTGGGGAATAGTTGTATTCACAGCATTGGTAAGATGGCGACAGATGTACTCCTAGCCCCCACATCTCGATTCAGGTATGGTCGTTCCCTCTTCACATATCCTCTTTTACTCCCTATTCAAACCAGCGTTCCTCCCTATCAAGGATGGTCACATCCTCATCCTTGAAAGAGTGGCCACTGGCCTGTAGATGGATGTAGACTGCGGAGTCCTGGCCTGACGAGGTTGCTCTTCTGTGTTGTGCCATCCTCTTGGCCAGTGTGTTTGGTTTCCCCCGATGTACAAGTGACAGCACTCCTCCCGGCACTTAACAACATACACTTATATTGCTCCGTTTGTGCCGGGGGACCCAATTCTTGGGGTGGACCAGTTTTTGGTGCAGCGTGTTTTGGGGTTTGAAGGCAACTGAGACACGGGTGTTTGGAAAATACGCCTTTTAACTGTTCTGACACTTCTGCCATATATGGAATCACCACTGGTTTACGCTTAAGCAGCTGTTGTCCTTCTCCTCTCTTTGGTTGCCTAGTGCACTGTTTGGGCTCCTTCTTGGCCCAGTTAGGATAATCACACTTAACCAGGGCTTGTTTAATGTGGGATTTCTCCCCTTCCCCAGCTGCTTTATCGGTGGGGACATTGTCAGCTTGGTACAGCATCCTGATGACTCCTAGTTTGTGATCCAGTGGATGATGAGAGTGAAAACTTAAGTACCGATCAGTATGTGTTGGTTTACGGTAAACATCATTAATCAAATGTCCCCCTTCAATTGCAGTTTCAGTCTTAGAAGGCTAACCTGTCATTTTTCACATCCTCCCTGGGGAACCTGATGTGGTTGTCCACAGAGTTCATGTGGTTGGTGAATTGTGGTACATTCTGAGATTTAATTTTAACCCAGGTGTCGTCCACAAATCTGAACCAATGGCTAGGTGGTGTTTCTGGATAGGACCTCAGAGCCCTCTTGTCCACTTCCTCCATGTACAAGTTGGCCATTATATTTGAAACTGGGGAACCCATAGCACACCCATACTTCTGCCTATAGTACCCCTGTATGTGAAGTACGTGGACTGAAGACACAGCTTCAGGAGCAGACACAGGTTTCTTCCTATTTTTTCTCCCTGTTAAAGTTTTTTTTTTTTTTTAGGGAGTTCCTTATCCGATGCGAGGGTCTAAGGAAAGGACGTTGTGTTGCTGTAAAGCCCCTTGAGGCAAATTTGCAATTTGTGATATTGGGCTATACAAATAAATTGAGTTGACTTGACACACTTGGTCAGTGTTAAGGGTGGTCCTGTTGCTAAGAGTGGGGTCATCCTGTAATTTCATACGAACCGCCTCCACTGCTTCATCAACAGGAACACACATGAAGAGTGATGTAACATCATAAGAGACTGTTGTTTCATCCACCTCCATAATGATTTCCCTCACCTTATCCACACAATCCATAGTGTTCTGAATGTGATGGTCATTACTGCCTACCAACGGGTTAAGAATAGATTCCTGAAACTTAGAGATGTTATAGGACACTGAGTTAATCATACAAACAGGTTGTAATGGCACATCCTTTTTATGTATCTTAGGTAAACCATACAGACTAGGTGTAGCTTCATCTGGGTATAATCTATGGTACAAGATTCTGTCAATAGCATTGTCTTGTTCTTACAGCTTCAGACAATCCGTCACCTTTTCTTGTAACCACTGCCTGGACCTTGTTTCAGGGGCTCATAAGTATTTATGTCGTTAAGTAACATCATAACTTTCTCATAATAGTCTGTATAGTTTAATACAACAGTTCATTGGGGGCGTCCTGGTGGCTCACCTGGTAGTGTGTACCACATAAGGCTGAGTCTTTACTGCAGCGGCCTGGGTTCGAATCTGGCCTAGGCCCTTTGCTGCATGTCATCCCCTCCCTTTCTTGTCTCTCTCTCTCTCTCTCTCTCTACTATCACTATCCAATAAAGGTGGAAGATGCCAAAAAAAAAACACAACAGCTCATCTGCCTTTCGCTCGCGTGACTTCTCTTACCAATGTTATGCCGATGACACCCAGCTGATCTTGTCCTTTCCTCTCTCTGACACACAAGTAGAGACACGCATTGCTGCGTGCTTGACTGACATCTCGGTGTGGATGGCAACACACCACCTGAAGCTCAGTCTGGACAGGACAGAGCTGATTTTCCTCACGGGGAAAGGTTGCCCGCACTGAGACCTGGCCATCACCATTGACAACACTGGTGATGCCAACTCGGACTGTGAGGAATCTGGGTGTGATCCTGGACGACCAACTGTCATTTGCTGCAAACGTTGCATCGGTTGCTCGCTCCTGCAGATTTCTCCTCTATAACATCGGGAGGATTCGCCCATTCCTCACCGACGAGACGGCACAGGTGCTCATCCAGGCTCTGGTCATCTCCCGGCTGGACTACAGCAACTCCCTCCTTGCTGGCACCCCGGCATCGGCCATCAGACCTCTGGAGCTTGTTCAGAAAGCTGCAGCTTGTCTGGTGTTTAACCGCCCTGAGTCCTCCCACACAACTCCCCTTCTCATGTCCCTACACTGGCTCCCAGTAGCTGCTCGCATCCAGTTTAAGACTCTGGTGCTAGCCTACAGGGCAGTGAAAGGAACAGCTCCTTCCTATCTCCAGGCCATGGTCAAGCCCTACACCCCCGCCTGACCACTTTGCTCTGCTGTCTTTGGACGCCTGGTTGCCCCATCGCTCAGAGGCCCTTGCTGCCGATCGACCCGGTCACGGCTGTTTTCTGTCCTGGCCCCACAGTGGTGGAATGAACTCCCCACTGATGTCAGGACAGCGGAGTCGCTGCCCATCTTTCGGCGCAGGTTGAAAACTCACCTCTTCGAGAACTACTCCCCTGTTACTTGTTCTTAGCACTTATTGTATTCACTCATTTAAAGAAAATAAAAAAATCTCTTTCTTGCGCTTTTACTTTAGTACTGGTTTTGCTCTTAGATGCTTGTTCAGAGAGCAGATGCACTTATGACCTCTGATGACTAGTAGTTCTCCTGATTTGCTACGTTAAATGATGCACTTATTGTAAGTTGCTTTGGATAAAAGCGTCGGCTAAATGACTCTTATGTAATGTAATATAATGTAATGTAATGACTTTGTCCACCGGAAGATTAATGATGTTATTGTTCTTACTGAGAGTCGAGTGCATTCCTCTCATCTCTGCTGCTGTTGGACGGTGGCGCCTTTGCATTGCTGAGACAGGCTGATTCCCAGAGGCCAGTCCTCTGTGAATAGTACACATGGCTATTGTAACTAGTTAATGGTCACGACAATTTGCATATGAAACCGATCGTTGGTTGGGGTCCTTATGCAACTGTGCTTTTTTTAAGGGCAGGGATACCTGCAGTCAGTTGAGACTGCAGAAGTCCCTTATGCCCCTTTTCCACTACATGGTACCGGCTCAACTCGACTTGCAGAGTGTCGTTTTCCATGACCGTAACTGTACCCCCTCAGTGTAGCTGGTCTGCATTGGTTTTGGTACCAGCTCCAGTTTTTTTTTTTTAACCTCGACAAAGGTGGTACCAGAAATGTGGTAACAGTTACCAAAATGCCGGTACTTTCCAGTAATGGAAAACAGAAAAGGCGAGTCGAGCCGAGCAGGTACCATGTGGTGGAAAAGGGACATTAATGAGTGACGAAACGCCTCTCCCAATAAACTTCGTTTCCAGATTAACCGACTCAACTTTCTGTGATGAATTTACAGTCGTTTGCTAAAATATCAATGCTGATAGAGGAGATGTTGTGTAGCTGGGATATCAGACGGGAATGAACTGCGTGGTATGGAGTGCTGCAGGGATGAGGTATATGTAGGGGAAACCCGGAAGTTAACATCACCCTGGTTCCCTCGACAAAAAGCCAATGGGATTGCTCCATTGGATTTTGGATTATGGCGGAAAATGAGCTCTGTGGCCAACAAAAGTTCATGATACTTAAACGTTTTGTTCAGCAAGATGATCTTGACAAATATACCACTTTTATTATTTCTGAAGTGTGCATGCATTCGCCAGGAGGAAAAATCTAACATTAGGCTATAAACAAACTACACCACTGTCGCATGACTTCAACTTCACCACAGCCATGCTTCCAATTTGATTTTGCGCGCTTACCTCTTTACAGAAGCCTTTCCTCTTAGCGTGACCTGATCTAGCCAGAGGTCATAGCTGTGTCTCCCGTCCTTTTTCAAAGGCGACCAGAAAAGTGTAGATAGGGGCGAGAACCGCTACAAGTGAGGGACGTGTAAAGCAGTGAAGCCTAGATCAGTGGTTCTCAACCTTTTTGGGGTCCTGGACCCCCTGCGTATTTTTGATCTACCCTGAGGACCCCCCCACCTGATCTTGGGGGAGGGGGATTGCAATTTGATAGAAACAGTAGAAACTGCATTTTAAATTGCATTATAGCATTTATTCACTCTTTGGGGCAAAAATAAGAGCTTTCAGTTGTAACTTAGATATAGTTAACAAAACAGAATTCTTATGCAGTAACTTTCAGATATATGTAACAAAACAGAATATGTATTCAGTAACTTTCAGATATACACTACCGTTCAAAAGTTTGGGATCACCCAAACAATTTCGTGTTTTCCATGAAAAGTCACACTTATTCACCACCATATGTTGTGAAATGAATAGAAAATAGAGTCAAGACATTGACAAGGTTAGAAATAATGATTTGTATTTGAAATAAGATTTTTTTTACATCAAACTTTGCTTTCGTCAAAGAATCCTCCATTTGCAGCAATTACAGCATTGCAGACCTTTGGCATTCTAGCTGTTAATTTGTTGAGGTAATCTGGAGAAATTGCACCCCACGCTTCCAGAAGCAGCTCCCACAAGTTGGATTGGTTGGATGGGCACTTCTTTGAGCAGATTGAGTTTCTGGAGCATCACATTTGTGGGGTCAATTAAACGCTCAAAATGGCCAGAAAAAGAGAACTTTCATCTGAAACTCGACAGTCTATTCTTGTTCTTAGAAATGAAGGCTATTCCATGCGAGAAATTGCTAAGAAATTGAAGATTTCCTACACCGGTGTGTACTACTCCCTTCAGAGGACAGCACAAACAGGCTCTAACAGGTACTATTTAATGAAGATGCCAGTTGGGGACCTGTGAGGCGTCTGTTTCTCAAACTAGAGACTCTAATGTACTTATCTTCTTGCTCAGTTGTGCAACGCGGCCTCCCACTTCTTTTTCTACTCTGGTTAGAGCCTGTTTGTGCTGTCCTCTGAAGGGAGTAGTACACACCGGTGTAGGAAATCTTCAATTTCTTAGCAATTTCTCGCATGGAATAGCCTTCATTTCTAAGAACAAGAATAGACTGTCGAGTTTCAGATGAAAGTTCTCTTTTTCTGGCCATTTTGAGCGTTTAATTGACCCCACAAATGTGATGCTCCAGAAACTCAATCTGCTCAAAGAAGTGCCCATCCAACCAATCCAACTTGTGGGAGCTGCTTCTGGAAGCGTGGGGTGCAATTTCTCCAGATTACCTCAACAAATTAACAGCTAGAATGCCAAAGGTCTGCAATGCTGTAATTGCTGCAAATGGAGGATTCTTTGACGAAAGCAAAGTTTGATGTAAAAAAAATCTTATTTCAAATACAAATCATTATTTCTAACCTTGTCAATGTCTTGACTCTATTTTCTATTCATTTCACAACATATGGTGGTGAATAAGTGTGACTTTTCATGGAAAACACAAAATTGTTTGGGTGATCCCAAACTTTTGAACGGTAGTGTATGTAACAAAACAGAATATGTATTCAGTAACTTTCAGATATATGTAACAACAGAATTTTTATGCAGTAACTTTTAACAATGCAAACGGGAGCGAGATCTCTTATTAAAATACAATAAATTACACTTGTGAAACAGATGTAATTAGAGAAAAAAGTCCTGTTACGCTTTATAGTTTAGGTAGATAAAGGTCTCAGTCACATTTGAGTAAAATAATCTTATTTCTATAAATGTCATAGGATCTTTTTTTCCAAAGATATTTTATTTTCACGGACCCCTTGCAATTACACCACGGACCACTAGGGGTCCGCGGGCCCCCGGTTGAGAAACACTGGCCCTAGATGCTGCTTCACTTACCGGTGCTGTCAAAGCTAGCGTGCTGGAGGGGGGAGGGGGGATAGCGTGTGTTACTTGTCCTGTCTCCGTCTTCTGACTACCTTCGCCGGAAGCTACAGGGGAACCGAATTCATTTGGGATCCAGGGCCGAAGTTCGCTGGCGCTGTCCGTCACTGCCTGGTGCTAGCTAGCTAGCTAAACTCCGGAGCACAACCCAACACGGTTCAATAGTTCACTTCGTCTGAAAATGGCGAGGACACCGTCTTCTCTCTCTGGAAACACTTTAATCCTTCTTCACAGCTGCACAAAACGTTGACATAGCTCCAATATATCACAGTTCTTAGTAATAACATTTCCTTTCACTTGCGCGGAGCTCCCACTACCGTTCGCGCCACACAACAACAGCTTCCTCATTCGCCCCTCCCTACCAACCAATCAGAGTCCGGCCCCACATCTTGCTCTTAAAGCGGTAAACCCTTATTTACCAACACGTGATTCTCCCACGCGCTACGTCCCCCTGGCGAAACTCCTCACTGTCAGGTGGAAAGAAGCGGCTGGCGACTCCACGTGTATGGGAGGAGGCATGTGGTGGTCTGCAGCCCTCCCCGGATCGGCAGAGGGGGTGGAGCAGCGACCGGGACGGGACAGTTGGGGAGGGAAAAAAAAGTTTGGGGGGGGGAATATTTACAAAACAAAACTATAAACTGGCTGCTGTTACCATGACCCCCAGCACTGTCCCGGTCTGTACGGGTGAAGGGGGTATTCTCTCCACCCGTGTGAATACCCGCGTGGAAAATGCAAATGGAGCCACGCAGGTGTGTTGGCCATCTTTTGAGATTCACAATTTTCAGCTGTAAAAAAAAAAAGTAATAAGAAATGTTTCGAGGTAAATAAAACTTAAACAGTTAACACAACTCTTCGTCATCCATCTCTTGATAATCAGTACTTCTTGAGCTGCGTAATGTTTGTACTTGGAGTTTCATGCTCAGACTGCTCCAGTTTGAGCCCCGGTGCTGCTGCTGACACGTTTCTGGCTCAGGAAACGGTGTGTCCACATGAACTGGTTCAACTTGCTGATATCAAACAAAACAACATCGCTTTCAAGACGAGGGAGCCGGAAGTGCAATAATGACTTATTTCCGGGTTTTAGGACTCGTTCAAAAAAAAAACCCAAAACTAATTCCACCCTGCAGCACTCACTCCTGTCTGACGGCAGTCACGCGATAGGCCGTTCGTTTGGTATTCCCAGTAGGAATGCCACGGTGAGGATATGTATTATTCCCAGTAGGAATGCCACGATGAGGACATGTATTATTCCCAGTAGGAATGCCACGGTGAGGATATGTATTATTCCCGGTAGGAATGCCACAGTGAGGATATTTATTATTCCCGGTAGGAATGCCACGGTGAGGATATTTATTATTCCCTGTAGGAATGCCACAATGAGGATATGTATTATTCCCAGTAGGAATGCCACGATGAGGATATTTATTATTCCCGGTAGGAATGCCACAATGAGGATATGTATTATTCCCAGTAGGAATGCCACTGTGAGGATATTTATTATTCCCGGTAGGAATGCCACGATGATGATATGTATTATTCCCAGTAGGAATGCCACTATGAGGATATTTATTATTCCCGGTAGGAATGCCACGATGAGGATATGTATTATTCCCAGTAGGAATGCCACGAGGAGGATATTTATTATTCCCTGTAGGAATACCACGGTGAGGATATTTATTATTCCTGATAGGAATGTCACGATGAGGATATGTATTATTCACAGTGGGAATGCCACGATGAGATATGTATTATTCCCAGTAGGAATGCCACGGTGAGGATATTTATTATTCCTGATAGGAATGTCACGATGAGGATATGTATTATTCCCAGTGGGAATGCCCCGATGAGATATGTATTATTCCCAGTAGGAATGCCACGGTGAGGATATTTATTATTCCCGGTAGGAATGCCACGGTGAGGATATGTATTATTCCCGGTAGGAATGCCACGATGAGGATATGTATTATTCCCAGTAGGAATACCACGGTGAGGATATGTATTATTCCCAGTAGGAATGCCACGGTGAGGATATTTATTATTCCCGGTATGAATGCCACGATGAGGATATGTATTATTCCCAGTAGGAATGCCACGATGAGGATATGTATTATTCCCGGTAGGAATACCACGATGAGGATATGTATTATTCCCAGTAGGAATGCCACGGTGAGGATATTTATTATTCCCGGTATGAGTGCCACGATGAGTATATGTATTATTCCCAGTAGGAATGCCACGGTGAGGATATTTATTATTCCCAGTAGGAATGCCACGGTGAGGACATTTCTCCCCCCGGGTAATAAACTCGTGGTGACAACACCGGTGTTACCGGATACACCGACCGGACTTTTCTCCGCGGGTGCGCCTTCGCCGGGTCCCGCGGGCAGCCGGGAGATGGCCGACAGCTCGCTGCTGACCGCCAGAATGGTGTCATTTCAACTCGGAAAAAATACACGAGTCGTTATTGATTTGAATGTCTAGCATGTGATATATGTACATTTTAAGCAACAAAGGCAGAGTAAAAATGTATGATTTGATTGTTGATGGAAGTTTTTTTTACATTATTTTGGCCGGTGCTCAACTCCTTGTCATAGATGTATTATTTGATGAGCGCATACAAACTGAGGCGGAGAGCTCTGCGTGTGCTGCCTTGTCGCTACCGAGTGATTCTTGTTCTGTTACGTTACAGGTTGTTCAGCAGGTAAGTATGTAAACAGCTCCCCTAGTGGCTAAGCACTATTACTACACACCACACTCCGCCTGATGACGTTTGAGACGTTGTGGCGGTGCTGAGCCCTGGACAAATATCCCTGATCACGTCTATAAAGTTGTCACTGAAATTGTTGCTCTGCATTAGCACCTTAAGCTGCACTGTTGTGATTTGCATGAACAAAGTTGTGAAAAGGTGTACCTTTTTTGCAGACCTTACCGGCCTTCCCACTTAAAAAGTGAATCCGAGAGAAGATGGGACTTTTTTTCTGCACGAAGATGTAAAAAGGCATCAGAGGTTATAGAGAACTAATGGTGAGATTTAAAGTACGTTTGTAACCCTCCCATCAAAACTTTTATATGCATTCTCAAATCCTTTAGCTATAAGTGGCTCCATTTTTTATTTATGCACTTTTTGTGATACAATTTATGGATGACATTGTTTAATTTAGTAGCTGTTTTTTGGTTTTGAACAAGAGGCAACGATTTTTCGCTGTTCAGAAATCCTTAATTTGATGTACAGTATTTTATACTGAATGTTTTGTTTTGTGTTTATTTTGAAGTTGGCATTTTGTTAAATACCTGAAAAATATTCTAGGAGCTTAATCTCAATCCTGCTTCTAAAGGCTGTTGTACCTTTTACAAGTGGATGCATGCTGTCGTGTTCAATAAAATCGTTGTAAGTAGTTCGTTACAAATGTACTTGTAGTGGACTAGAATTTACTGATCAATAATACTGATGCCGAGTGCCCACACAGTAGTGTAAAGCGGCTTGTGTCCTGAGCAGCACACAAGTCCTTTGCTGTAACTTAATCCTTTACAAAGTCTCCTGGCCAGTTTTGTCAGTACTTTCTCTGCGTGCTATGAAATGGCTACTGCAACATTCAGCCTTTCAACTGGGCAACCTCTGTAAATTTAGGGGTTGTTGACAAGTTGTCATCCAAAACAACCCTACATTACACTGGAGGCTTTAGTTATTATGCCGGGATCAGACTACATGATACTGTTGTCCTTCATGATGGCCACCATGTCAGATTAGTAGGCAGTCATTCTTGTCGTGTGCCGCCCCTCCCCTCGACCAATCATCGTACGCCGCCCCCCCTCGACCAATCATCGTACGCCGCCGCCCCCCCCTCAACCAATCATCGTACGCTACCTTTCACGATCTTGCGCGAGTTCATAGGTCGTCAGGGAGGCGGGCCAAAAAACTGTCACTCACGGCTACGTGTGATGCGGGCGGTCTTGTGTTCCGAAAAGAAATACAGAAAAAACAATGGCGGCCGCTGTTAATGGGGAAGGACAACCTAGCACAGCTTTAACCAGCTACTCGCCGGGTTGCTAAAGCGCCTCCGCTACCTCTCGCCAACATTTAGCCCATTTCTTTGCCTCCGCCATGGCCCTCCCTTGAGGAAACATCAAAAAGACAGGCAGGGGTGGGTCGTTGCCACTGCTCCGCGAACCTTGGCTCGGTTCCGTCGTCCCACCTGACAGCAGTACCGGCGGCATCGCCTTGTCTTTGCCGCGTTTACACGTGTGACCAGGCAGCACTCTGTCATCCTATTGGTCGTCAAGGAACACGTTGTAGGCGTTGTCATACTAGGCAGTGAATACATGGTAGAGGCTAGTTCCCATCGATGCAGAGAACGGTCAACTGAGCATGCGCAAGTACTCGTTGCCTCCGTTGTTTGGGTAGGTTAGGGTTAGGGCGGGGTTAGGGTTAAAGTTAGCTAATCAGACGCAGAGTAGGGGTGGGTCTTCCTAGAATCCTAGCGCCTGGACGCTACGCGGGGCGTGTGGAGGCGTGGTAGAGGCATGTCGCGCATGCTCAGTTGACCGTTCTCTACTCCATTTCCGTTCTCTGCATCGATGGGAACTAGCCTCTACCCTGCTGACATGCTAGCTAGACTTTCTGTCGGGGCGTCCCGGGCGCCACATCGCTGTTCTTTGACTACGTCAAACTACCCAGGGTGAAGACGTCAACTCGTCATTCCCGACGTAGTTTGATCCCAGAATCCAAAATGGTGAGATGCTTTTTTTCTTCTTCCTCAGATTGCAGCTACTACACTTCGTGGATATATTTCATATCAAGTGTGTGGAAACCAAATATTAATAATACTAATAGCATCACTGTATGAGAAAACTGGTATCCCCAAACAACTTTTCTAGCATAAGACAGTCAAGTGCAACTGGACTTGGTATATATCCGCGAAGACGTTTCGCCTCTCATCCAAGAGGCTTCATCAGTTCGTGCCTTTCTGACTAGACCAAGCTAGTCTGACTGGCTGGTGATGAAACTCGGATATTTAGCCTCTTTGGAGTCGTTATCAGAGCTATTGATGTCAATGGCTCTTTAGTGTTCCGATGTTTAGCAATGACAGTCGTTATCAGAGCTATTGGTGTCAATGGCTCTTTAGTGTTCCGATGTTTAGCAACGACGGTCGTTATCAGAGCTATATAACCAAGTCCAGTTGCACTTGATTCAATTCCTTTGGGTAACTATGACCTGGATGAATGAGAACATTCACAGACAAGACAGTCAAGGTAAATTAAATCCGAAAACTCAAGATTGCAAAGCCACTACATTATGATTTTTGCAGTTTTATTCAGAAAAACATAATAAACCTAACATGTTGGAGAATTCTTCATGATCGCCACTTCATCTCTGCAGCATCATATGCCAGTCTTGCAAGTCTAGTGTGGAGGCAGTCAGCATGCCCATTAAGTCAGTGTGACAGTTCCTGAACATGATGATGGTGACCAGTAACGTTCACTTCTCCAGGGGAGCATAGTTCAACAGCTTCTCAATAAGATCTACATGAGCAAGGAGCATCCTCCGACAGCAGTATCTCTTCAGGCCCAGGGCATCAAGGGCATCACTTCAACATAAGTGGTAGAGAGGGAGAAGTGTCAGAAATAACAAATGGAGTATCACTACACGCAATATCAAGAATTCATGAAACATCACTGGAGAGGATAAGCACAGTGGATAATAAGCAGGAAGGCATGGTTCTTACCCTTCTGTATACTCAGCTTGAAGCAGGCCGAGGTACGCCTCCCACTTATTCCCAACAATCTTCCCACAGGTGAAGCATCGGATTGGAATAATCATTGTTGGATACCTAGTATAACAACCACATCAGACAAATTAATGGCACTCCCTGACGATTTTAACCTGTGGCACCAAAACCTACAGGACATGCTTCTGTGTAGAAAAGGGGTTTCTGGGCGAGAGTGGCCCTCAAAGGCTGGCAGTGTCACTATCATGCACATCTCCAAATCTCAACAGCACAGCGACGGTGTCCACTGGGAAAGGTGCATAACTGATGCTGATTCAAATGGGGAAGGCTATCATGACATCACACAAAACCAAGTAGTAGTGGGATAAAGGCGCTGACACATATACATACATACAACAAAGCGAAAAATGTGGATACGTACTTTGGGCTTTCACGCTCTACTTTTTCCTGTTCATTTTTCTTGTTTCCAGCTTTATTGGGTAATTCCAGTATAATTTGGTATTATAAGCACCACACTATGCCATCAAGGACTGTGCCATCTAGGACACGCATGAGGGCTATCTTCTACCCTGGGAACCAAACGAATGCAAATTAGTCTGGCAAATTAGCCTCAGTCCGTTTTCGATTTCCAAGGTGCGTCATCAATGGGTGCAGACCAAAATGCCTCTGGACACAATTGGATAGACCTACAACTAACAAGAGCAACAAAACATGTGACATAGCACTTGGATTTTTGCCAAATACCATTTGTCGGAAGTATAGCAAACATCTTTCTTATCAGCAAAAGCATTAAGTGCAGTTGTTATTCTTTTAGAGAAAATATACCATCCAGTTAGTTTAATGCTGTCACAATAGTGGATTCAACAAACCCTTTCCATCAGCAGCAGCCAATGCCGCACCTCTGTATGACAGTGTTATTTTTTTCCTACCCACATTCTGGAAAGACCTGCCCCTAGTCTGCCTCTGATTGGCTAACCCTATCCCCACCCTAACCTTACTTTTATCCAACCTAACCAACGGAGGCAACGAGTACTAGCCAATCAGAGGCAGAGTTCCTGGAATGCAGGTGGGGAAAAAAACAAGGCTGTATGTCATCGTATCAAACCCATCCCATTTTGTGATGGGTCTGACCCGGTCCAGGTTGGCTGGACATCTGTCTGAACGGGAGGGTGGCCAGACATGTTGCCAGAGCAAATGTAAAACATGAGCTTGCAAATTCCTCTGGTTCCCAGGCTAGCTACCTTCAAGCATGTCGGCCAAACCTGGGCATCCATCCATCCATTATCTGAACCACTTATCCTGCTCTCAGGGTCGTGGGGATGCTGGAGCCTATTCCAACAGTCATTGGGCAGCAGGCGGGGAGACACCCTGGACAGGCCGCCAGGCCATCACAGGGCCGACACACACACACCGTTTCATACCTAGGGACAATTTAGTATGGCCGATTCACCTGACCTACACGTATTTGGACTGTGGGGGCGAAACCGGAGCCCCCGGAGGAAACCCACACAGACACGGGGCGAACATGCAAACTCCACACAGAGGACGACCCGGGATGACCCACCAAGGTTGGACTACCCCGGGGCTCGAACCCAGAACCTTCTTGCTGTGAGGCGACCGTGCTAACCACTGCGCCGCCATGCCGCCCAAACCAGGGCAGTCATGTGCAATGGAGGGCCAAGACTATGCAGAGCTATGTTAAGGTTACAGCTAGGGTTGAGTGGGAGTTAAGGTTAAAAATGATAGGGTCACAAATTGTTGAAGGTCTACACAACAATAAAACCAACTATTTCAACTGAATACTCAAGAGACATCGACCCTGATGCTTATCTTAATCCTGCTCCAGCTGGATTTCTGACCATTACCGCCTGCTCCCACAATGTGTATGTTACACCCCTGCAAAGTGTATGTCCACTCCGCCCCACAAACATTGACCATTCACGTCCACTTAAGAGTTCCATTGATTTTGTGTTTCTTCCATCTCACAGGGAAAACACGTTATTTTACTGTGTAGTATTAATAGAGATGCATACCTGTCGGACATAACATAGCCAAATTATGTTGTGACTTACTAAAGTGCACCGGCGAGTTAAAAAAAATTATGTCCATGTAGTCTCCCAGGCTCCATAATATTGTAATAACCTGCTCTGATCTTTTCAGCTTCATTTGTTGACTCCATCCTTCTGGTTAGCGCTTTTTGACCACCTGCTCCCATCTGCAGCAAAGCCAAAACTGCCTGATCCCGCGCGATTTGCATTGGGACCCGTGGAATCGTGTTAGTGCAATCTATGATCTATATGCAAAGCAGTGAATTTCAGCTAAGCTCTGCTTCTGTGGTTATAACCGCGTTATTACAACTATGGATTGTCATAGTCTTGGCTCTGTGAAGCAATATGAGTCATAACCCCCCAGCTTGCCCTTCCACTATAAATAACATTAATATTCCTCCGTTGATGAGAGTATTGCGCGAGAGAAGTACGGAAAGAGAGTATTTTTCAGTAGTTCTAATTTGATAGTAATTTTTTGCAAAGTTGTTGAGTTTTATATATATAGTTGGTTTCTAAAGTTAGCCCTCTAGCTTCCCTCTTTGGTTGCTGTTGACTGAGCTTTTACCAAAGGTAAAAAAAAAATGTGGGCTGTGGTTTGATACCTGTACCCACTCCCAACATTTCCCCCAGATTCTGGCATTTTTTAAATAATAGATGGGGCCGCAGTCTATCTAAACTGGGCTGTGTTGTCGAAACTGCGTACAAATAGGGTAATCTGGCAACACGAGTTTGATTAGGGAATGCACAAAACAGACCAAGCTCATGGTTGAACCAAGCCTCTCGCGCAGGCTGATGACATCAACATTTGTACTTTCGTAGAAAATTGCTTAGGGGCTATGTAGTGACATTCAAGATTGTGAACAAAATGGTAGACTGTTCAATCTTTGTATATGTTTTGATTTTACATCACTAACAAACTGCCGATGTTAAGGTGAGGCCTGAGAGGTGAGGCTCAGAGGCCCCTGCTGCCGATCGACCCGGTCCCGGCTCTGTTCTGTCCTGGCCCCACAGTGGTGGAATGAACTCCCCACTGATGTCAGCACAGCGGAGTCGCTGCCCATCTTTCGGCGCAGGTTGAAAACTCACCTATTCAAGAACTACTACCCTGTTACTTGCTCTTAGCACTTATTGTATTCACTCATTTAACAAAAAATCTCTTTCTTGCACTTTTACTTTAGCACTGGTTTTGCTCTTAGATACTTGTTTAGAGAGAAGATGCACTTATAACCTCTGATGACCAGTAGTTCTCCTGATTTCCTACGTTAAATGATACACTTACTGTAAGTCACTTTGGATAAAAGCGTCAGCTAAATGACTGTAATGTAATGTAGCTAATCTATTCACCCGTTTTTCCACGTGTAAAACCATCCTGATTGGTGGTTCGAACAACTGGAAAGACATGTGAATGTAATTAACCTCCTGGTAGAATAGAAAACCAGGAGTACAGGTGTTACACCAAAATCTGTGATCCAACAGATTATGTGAGCCTGCCCCTTAAAAATGGCCCATTTCAACCATCCCCCCCATATGCTAATCCAAACCTAAACCACACCAAACCCACTTAAAAAATTAACAGTGTCCAACAGAATGCCTGATTACAATCATGTTTATTGGCCATGTAGGTTTGCACAGACATGGAATCTGACTCCGGTTCCGTGGCTCTCTCAGTGTATTTAAACATAGAATAACAACACGACAACGCAACAATCTCCAGCTATATACACAAGGATTGACTTATACGGGTGAAATAAGGGGTGGTAACGTGCAACGGTGCAGAGAATATATCGGAGATGCTGAAACAGATGTTAGCAGGTTACTTGCATGCATGCCTGAGGTAGATGGACATGACGGAGTGTACCAGTATATGTACAATGTACAGTACAGTATATACAAAATGGCTGGATTTATTGACAGCCCGCGGAAAGAAAGTGCTTTTATATCTGGTTGTGTTGCGGTACAGTGCTCTGTAGCGCCCACCAGAGGGGAGGAGTTGGAACAGGTTGTGGCCAGGGTGTGATGCGTCTTGCAGCGATGTTGACTGCCCGTTTCCTGCCTCTGGAGGTGTCCTGAATGGAGGGCAGGCTGGCACCGGTGATTTTCTCTGCAGACCTAACTGTCCGTTGTAATCTTGACCATTCCTAACTGCCTAACTCGAACCGCGTCGATCTGACTGTCCTGCCTGAATTTGGCGTGTTTTAAAAGCGGGGTCGCATAATCTGACGGAGCACAGATTTCGGTGTAAAACCGGCTGGAGGATCGCCGAGCTACCTATGGCCGACCTGGGCAACCAAGCGCTATAACGGCCCGGGTGTCGCGACTGCTTGGATGTAAAACCTGCACGATTGCGGCTCTCCGAGGCACACGTGTCCCGGTTTGCTCTGCGCGCCCATCGGTGTCAGTGGTTCCTCGTACGTTACAGACGGTGACGCAAAACAAGCTAACCTCCACGACTAGAGGAAGCGAGGTGGCATGAAGCAGGTTCACGTTAACCGGCCGTTACTTTTGCATGAACGCCTGCGTGGTTACTGTCCCATGCAAAAACGACAATGTTGACGCAACGAAAGCTGTCGACTTCAAGCTTCGCCTACCTCTTGCGTTGGCGTTAGCAAGCGACACCTTTCAGCACTAACTACGCAGAAGGTAGCATTGTTAGGTATTCTTTAGCGATAGCGCTAATTTGATCCTTTAACCGTCAACGGCGATTTCAGATAAGTAATGTAGCTTAATGTTAGCTAGCTAAAACCACAACTCCTCTTAGTCGGTACTATTTGCGTCAGCGTTAGACTGGCGAGCTGAGAACAAGTTCACCACATTTAGCTCCTTATAGAAACACAAATAGAAGCGTATCAAGAGCGGCGGTGTATCTTTACTCACCAAATCAAACAAACCGGCTTTTTTTATACCCAACTCGCTGAACGTGCTACAGAAATTGTGCCGCTCTCTTTTTCCGCTTCCGCTTCTTCTTCTTCGTCGTCTCTTGGTGCTTAATCGCGGTTGCCAAACAGCGAAATGGCGCAGTACCGCCACCAGCTGGTATGGAGTATAGATCAGAACGTGTTATTTACGCTATTCCCTCGCCCCCCCCCCCCCAAAAAAACCCTCAAATCTTCTGAATTAAATTAGTTACTCTAAGAAGCTGAAACAAATATTTTATAACACTCAGTTGAATTCTTCTGTGAAATGTCTACTGAATCAAAATGCATTTTTATTTTTCTGCGATTTCGAGTCAGACTCCTTTCTGCCTCATATTTCTGACAATATATCATACCATGCTATATTGTTTCTTCTTGCCCACAGTAGTCACATCTGCCTCTATTGTGTTTGCTTATATTGAAAAGTGTACTGTGCAGTCCAGTGTGTCCAAATCTGAGTCTTGATATTGTCTCATCTCTCCTCTTCCCTCCTGCACACCTCTTTTCTCCCACTTCCCTTTGAACTCTGTAAAACCACCGTCCTTTCCTGTCTTCCTCCATTGCTTTTGCCACCTTTCCTTCAATCTCTGCTTAATAATTCTCTTTATCTGTCTTGCTTAAAGTAACTACTAAGTTGATGTGATTATGTTTTGTAGCCTTCTTTTGCAACCTTATCTGCTATTTCATTTCACTCAATGCCAGTGTGTGCCGGTATCCATAAAATGATACTATAAGACCCATCATTTGAATTCTATATAATGTTTGTTGTACCTCTATTAAAATTTCTGGCCTGCTTGCTGAATGATTGCAGAAATGGTGCCGGGTTCCCATGTTAGCTTAAAAACTACTCTGTAGGTCAAAGTTGACTTCCGGGGGCATCGACTTACTTTCGTTTTTAAAATAAAGTACACCACGATGAGCATAAAGAATAAATGTTAAGTAATTCATAAATGAAGTGAAATTGAAATTGGAAGGTTATCTGGGAAGAATTATGCACTATAATAAAATGTCTGCTGTTTTATTTCACCAGTCGTATTGTTAACTAATTGTGTCTGTAGGGACATCCGACCAAGCTGGAGGTAATAAGGGAATTCGAACTGACTATCCCCACATTGGTAGGCAACAGAATAGTAGACCGCTACGCTACCCGGATGTCCCAATACTGTGACGTTCTGAAGGTGGGCCAACACCAGTCGTTTGAAGGTCTTCATGACCGCAGATGTCAGAGCGGCAGGCTTGTAGTCATTCAGTCCTGTGATGGAGGGTTTCTTTGAGACTGGTATGATGGTGGAACGTTTGAAGCGGGAGGGGACTTCACACAGCTGCAGTGATCTATTGAAGATCTGCATGAAGATTGGAGGCAGTTAGTCAACACAGGCTTTAAGATAGGATGGGGGGGACACCGTTTGGACCCAGTGCTTTCCTGGTCTTCTGTTTCTGGAAAAGCCGGCTCACATCATCTATATGTATTTTGAGTGCAGCCTGAGTATTGGGGGGGCTGGAGTAGGCGGGGCTGTGAATTTGTCTCTCAAACTTGCAATAGAAGACCACAGAAAGTTGAATCAGTTCATCTGGACACAACGTTTATTGACAGAAACATTTCATCATTCATCTAAGAGACCTTTTCAGTCTCAACTTAGTGCAGGTGTCCCCACCCTTATAAACAATACAGTGGCATAACGACTAAAAACAAAAATTGGTTTCATATGCAAATTGCCATGACCATTAACTAGAGTTACAATGACAATGTGTACTATTCACAGAAGATTGGGAAATGGTTGCAATCACAGCATTGTAAGATGGGGACAGATGTATTCTTAACACCCCACCCCTGGTTCAGGGATGGTCATTACCTCTTCTCATAGATGACCTCTTTGACTCCCCGTTCAAACCAGCGTTCCTCCCTATCAAGGATATGCACATCCTCATTCTTGAAGAGTGGCCACTGGCCTGTAGATGGGTGTAGACTGCGGAGTCTTGGCCTGACATGTTAGTTCTTATGTGTTGTGCCATCCTCTTGGCCAGCATCTGTTTGGTTGCCCCGATGTACAAGTCATAGCAATCCTCCCGGCATTTAACAGCATACACTATGTTGCTCTGTTTGTGCCGGAGGACCCAGTCCTTGAGGTAGACCAATTTCTGGCACAGCATGTTTTGAGGTTTGAAATCAATAGAAGACATTCAGGTAATCAGCCAGGTCTTTGTTTGCCTCAGTATGGGGAGATGGTCTTCTGTAGTTTGTGATGTCTTGCAGGTCCCTCTACACTAACACAGGGTCATTGGCTGAAAACACGTTTTTCAGCTTTTTGGTGTAGCGTCTTTTAGCCACTTTGATCTCATTTGTCAGTGAATTTCTGGCCTGCTTGTACAGGCCTCCATCCCCACTGCTGTAGGTATCCTACTTGGTCTGCTGAAGTGGTCTTAGTTTGGCTGGGAACTATGGCTTGTTGTTGTTGTATGTGCAGAAAGTCTTGGTAGGCACACACATCTTCACAAAAGCTGATGTAATGATGGATTGGTGTAAAGCCACCAGAGGCAAATTTGTAATTTTTGATATTGGGCTATACAAATAAAATTGACTTGACTTGTCAGTGAGTCTATGAAGTAAATGGTAGATGGACTGCTTTTATATAGCACTTTTCTTGTCTGCTGACCACTGAAAGTGCTTTACAATGTATGCCTCACATTCACCCATTCACACACTGATGGCAGAGCTGCCATGCAAGGTGCCAACCTGCTCATCAGGAGAAGTTAGGGGTTCAGTGTCTTGCTCAAGGACACCTTGATACACTCTCCAGAGGAGCCAAGAATCGAACCAGGAACCTTCCGACGACCCACGCTACCGCCTGAGCTATGCCGCGTAGGCCTAAATGAGATTGCTGAGTGCTGCACAAACATTTTAGATCAGGTCTTAGGTTTGTTCAGACTATAACTGGTAGACCACAACTTGCTAGCCTATGTCTGCTCATATTGCTCACTTAATTCTAAAATTACAGATGTTATTGATGGCATTGGACCCGCTAAGGAGAAGGTGGTCTCTGGTAAGAAAAGATCTCCATGGAGATGTGCCACACTAGTCAGAATAGAATAAAAAGAGCTTCGTAAAGCTGAACACAGGTGGCGAAAAACAAATCTTACTGTTCATTATGACATTTATAAAGAGAGACTGCGCATTTATAATTTGGAACTGAGAAATGCAAGGTGACCTTACTTCTCTGACAGCATTGTCAAAAACAATAATAATGTACATGCCTTGTTTGCTACTGTCGACAGCCTAACAAACCCCCAGTGGCAGTAGCATCTGAATTTCTATCTACCAGGGCATGCTATGAATTTGCCTCCTTCTTCAATGGCAAAATTCAGAAAATTAGACAAGCAGCCAGTGCCTCCATACTAGGTACAGGGCATGTGTTGTCTCTAAGTCCACCTAAACTCGAACTCAAATAGCATGTCACGACTGTCTCACCACTTCGGCTGGCTTTTTTCCCCTCATTTCATTTTTAACATGTACCTGCACATTGTTTTAATGACAGTAAATTGAATTGAATTGAATGTCACAACTTGATCCCATCAACCATAAAAACTTGGAGTACATTATACAACATCTGAAATCCTCCTTCTACTGCCTTGATATTCTGCCAACAGGCTTTTTCAAAAATGTTTCAATTGCATGTCCTTAGATCTTCTACAAATTGTTAACACATCTCTTCTCTCAGGTCTCTTCCCACAGGCCCTGAAAACTGTAGTCATCAAGCCACTCTTAAAAAAATAATAATCTAGACACTTCACTAATAAACATTTATAGGCCCATATCAAACCTCACATTTCTAAGTGAAATGTAAAAGCTGTTTTCTAGCAGCTCAACAACTTTTTGACACAAAACAACAGTTTCAGTGTCTTCCGGTCAGGATTTTGGCCACTCCACAGCACTAAGACTGCTCTTGTTAAGGTCTTTAATGGCATTCGCTTAAACACAGACAGTGGCAGAATCTCAGTCCTGGTGTTATTTGATCTCAGTGCTGCATTTGACACAGTTGACTACAACATATTACTAGACTGATTGCAAAATTGGTTGGGACTTTCTGGCACAGTACTAAACTGGTTTGAATCCTGCTTGAAGGACAGAGACTAGTTTGTATCTACAGGTAATTAAAATCTGAGCATACAAAAATACATGTGGAGTCCCCCAAGGCTCCATTCTGGGGCCGCTTCTGTTTAACATCTATATGCTCCCACTAGTCCAGATTATGCAAAACAACAAAATGCAGACAACACGCAGATTTACATAACCATATCACCAGGTGACTATAATCCCATACAAGCACTGACTAATTGCATTGAACAAATCAATGATTGGACGTCTCAGAATTTTCTTCAATAAAAAAAGATAAAACTGAAGTAATTGTCTTTGGAGCCAAGGAAGAATGATTAAAAGTGAGCACTCAGCTACATTCGGTAATGTTAAAAACCACGAACCAAGCCAGAAATCTTGGTGTAGTCATGGACTGAGACCTGAATTTTGAGAGCCGCATTAAAACAATTATAATGTCATCCTACTATCACTAGAAGACTATATCAAGAATTAACATATTTATGTCTCAGCAGGGTTTGGAAAAACTTGCTCATACATTTATCTTCAGCCGACTTGACTACTGTAACGGTGTCTTTGCAGGACTTTCGGGGGGGGAAAAATCGATCAAACTGTTGCAGCTGATTCAGAATGCTGCTGCTCGAGTCATTACTAAGACCAAAAAGAGTGGATCATATCACTCCAGTCCAGAGGTCGGTACACTGGCTTGCTGTCCGTTAAAGAATTGATTTTAAAACTCAACTCTTGGTTTATAAAGCACTGAATGGTTTAGGGCCAAAATACATTTCTGATCTACTGCTACTACAAATCTACTGCCACTATGAATCATCCAGACCACTCAGATCATCTGGGACAGGTCTGCTTTCTGTCAAAACTAAACATGGACAGGCAGCTTTCAGTTTTTATGCAACTCATATCTGGAACAAACTGCCTGAAAACTGCAGGTCTGCTGCAACTCTTCAGTTCTTTTTAAATCAAGGCTGAAGACTTTCCTCCTTGCCGCTGCCTTTTATTAAATCAAACCTGAAGCTTTTGATTTTTATCTTATACTGCACTGTAACTTTTACTCTTTTATTTGTTTTTAAATGTCTTTTTATTGCCTTGTGTTGCTTCTCTTAATGATTTTTATGTTCTATGTAAAGCACTTTATTGCCTTGATGCTGAAAATTGCTATACAAATAAATTTGCCTTGCCTTTCCGTATCCCCTTATGTGTCTGAACTTGTGCCTATTTCAAATTTATCTGGTCCAAATTTTTCCCTGTCACAAAGCTGTAGTGCAAAGGACCTATGTACGATGCTAACAGAGGTAGCCATATGCCATACAGAGCTCTCTGCTAGGGAAAAACCTGCTTTGACAGGAATTTTGTTCCTTCTACCACAGCAGCTTTCTTTACGAAAATACCCTGCTGAAAATCTTTGTATTTGTGTTCCCATTTTCTGTTTAATGTCATGTACTTATGTATGCAGTACGTAGCAATATCTGTGTCCACATGTGTGAAAGTATATATGAAAATATGTATGGAGCTATACTTGTGTTTTAATGCACAGCGTGTGGCAAACACTTTCTTCAAGTGGGACGATAAAGTATGTTGATTCATTTTTCCAACTGTATGCCTACCAGTTAGCAATTTGCCTTTTAATTAGAGATAAGATCGTTGTAAAAGCAAAATAATGTCATTGAAATAAGTCACCATCAAAGAAACACTTGGACTTAGACTTGTACTTGTTCACTACCTTTTTATTCCAGGTTTGATTTCAAAGGAACCATTTCTTTTTTTACATTTAACAGATTTGGGGGCAGAGGAGAGAGTGCACAATGGAAATATGTAGCAGAAATATATCAAGAATATACTATCAGTCGTAATCATTCTTATCATCATCTTCACTAACAGCGTTATCCTTCATGTCAGTAAAATTGCTACAGCACATGTGCTAAAATGAGGAGTCCTATTAGAATTATTGCATTTATACGCTCTTGAAATACTGAAAAAAAATACAAACTTTTTATTTAGTATACTAGATTGCAAAATGTAAGGTGAAGTGTATTTTTCATTTGTTCACAAAATATCTGCTATAAGTATTGGGAATGTTTAGTATGGTGAACTAGCAGGTTATTTCGATCACTCGAGTGTTGGAATTATCCATTCGCCCTGACGGCAGTTTCTTAGGTCGAGTAATTGTGTGCATCAGGACTTGTTGCAAACCTACAATAACAAGGAACTCCCAAAGAACTATGCGTAGATAAGCAACATTCTGTGCAGTGATATGGTGAAAACGACAGCAGCGATCCACGGAAATAGTTTTTCTTTGAGAGAACTTAGGCAACAGTACTTCACCTAAACCTCACTTTCATCGTATCAAAGAAAACAAACATATAAATAAACTAAAAACTAGGATTTATACGTTAAATATGGCTTATATGAGGTTGTGAGAACAAGGATATTTCCTAATACTACTACAGCATGGGAGCACAATGTTGATATATTAGGAGTCGTCCCGTTCTGTGGGGAACTACATTTTTGGCAATAGGTTTAAATTCTATGACGGCAGTGCTACTTGTTGCTCAGGCTAAGACAAATAAAATATCCTAGATGTTAAATGTCTCCGCTATGCATACCTCTGATTGTAGCGTCGTCCTCAGCATGACTTGTGTCATATCTCGGTTGTGAGACAGGGAACTAACTTATTCCCCAGTATGTTGTCAAGTCATTCTTTTTCTCTATCGATGGTATAGAACAGAAAAATATATATATATAGATTTACCTCTACTACCCACCTACATTCCTTTTACAGTGCATATTCATATTCTTTTTTTTCTAACCTGAATAAGCTATTGAAATAAACTACAAACTCTCGGTTCTCTTTTGGATGACAGTAGTTTGGTCTGCAGGGGGTCAGTTTCTGCCTCCCTGAATTTTAAGGGAAGAGCAACTGAATACCACATCTTAGGTACTGACTTAACCAATGCATGTGCATACAGTATAGTGCAAAGCCCAGCTATTTTCAGACCTTTCCCTTCCGTTCTTTTTAGTTTAACCATAGAATTTGACTGAGAGGCCCACGATTCTGTCACTCATCTTTAATCTTTGCTCTGCAAAGTCTAAATGTTGTGAATTCAGTCTTTAAATATTAGCAAAGTAACTCAAGCGAATGCCTTGTGCAAGAATGTACAAATATTGCATGCTTCTGGTTGTATTTGTGCAAACAATATAAAGGTGTTGTACAGTTCACCTTCAGAGACTTTAGGTAAGTAAGCGCAGTACTGGAGTGTGGAAGTTTTATGAGGTGGGTTATTACAGACCGTGTGCAACCAAAGAAGTCAAGCAAATTCATGCACACTGTACATACATGTATGTCTCATATAAGCCTTAGTCGGTTTTCTTATGATCAATTCACTGCAAGCAAAGTCAGACTGAAAGAAAAATGAAGCTGCACAATGGCTCCCCATCCCCCCATTTCTACTACGTTAGTTAGTCTGTGAGCCAATCGGAAAGTGACCCGCTAACACCATCAACCGATAGATAGCTCTCGATAATGAATTGGTTTTAATTTCTCCTTGCCAATAGCAAAATTCCTAGCAGGATAGCCCCTGCAGCAATGACGGCACCACCGATGAGAAAGGGCTTCAGGTGTTCCAGAGAGTCTGTGCTGGAGGTTGTAGCCTCGCCAGCCTCTGTCGTACCCTCCGTCTCCGCCGCTCCATCCTGGGGAGGAGGATTCTCCGGCTCAGGGGCAGCCGGGGCAGGGTCGGCCTTTTCCGGGGCTGTCGGCTCCTTCTTCTCCCCTTTAGATGCCACTTTGGGTGCCGGTGCCCCGCTCTTGGCCTTGACTTCCATCGGGACCAAGGATCAGAGGTGTGGTCTGGGTAGAAGGTGTCTCTGAGGTCGCCTCTGTGCTGATTCACTGAGTAGAAACATCAAACAGACAAAGAGAGATTACCTCTCTGCATTAGGCTCAGACAGTGTGTCATCTGCTCTGCTGCCTCTGGGTATTACACTGATGTGCACAAGAGCCCCCGAAAGTCCTTTTGTTCACCACACAGTACAAAAACAGTCATGTCCCACCAGGGCCTTAAACGTGACCTTGGAGAGCCGATGACATTGATGAAGACGTACGGATGCTCACAGGAGCGGAAAATGATTCATTTTGAACGGAGCAGCTCTGAGACAAAACTCCCGTCGGGGGAAATGTTAAGAATGTTAAAAGCTTTCTGGTTGAATAAGTGTGCTAGCTTTGTAATGGAGGGGCAGGCTATGCTACACTAGCTGCAGAAGAGCTCGGTCATAGCCGAGGACCAGTCCCCTGTCCTCTCTTGCAGCTTGGCAATAGCCGTCTCATGACGCAATCACCAAACTGTATATTTAATCCGTCTGTTTCTCCCTCGTCCCCTCTGTCATGGTAAATCTGCATGAGTCATGTTAACTATAAATGGAGGACAAGATGGAGGGGAGAAAAGGAGACTGCTGCGCTGACTGCAACAGAGGAAAGCGGCGATATCAGGGGAAATAAAGGAGTCTGATAAAAATAGAAATACAGATGTGCTGAATGGACTACATCACCAGCAGGTCTGGGGGGCAAAATGTGAAATGCGCAGGTGCCATTACAGTGTCTAGCATGGAATAATGCTACGGTCTGATGAAAATGAACGCATGCTTTACATACCTCCTCAGCAGCCTTGGAAAGATTGCAAGGCTGGATGACTTCGGTCGCGGCTGGGAAGGTTCGCAGATAAAACCAGGGACGTCCTCGACACCAGCAAATGAGAGTGGAGAGATGGAGGGCACAGTAAAAACAGGGAGGGAGGACAGAGGAGGAGGAGGAGGAGGAGGACAGAATGGACTGTACCATCTAGAGCCTGGCGGGGGGAAAGTGCCCCAGCCTGGCTCAGTGCATTGTTTTACATCGTGGGGTTTCTACTGCTTGTGCGTTGCTCTCGGGGTGGATTCTCCTGACTTTTGCAGGAGACGCCGGGGGGGGGGGAATCTCTCCAGAAGATTCACCACATTTGTGTTTTATTTCATACGAAAGCTCCCGTTGCTCTAGACCCCTGGGGTTTTGTACTCTCTAAAAATGCTGAATGTAGTTTTTGATAACTGCATAATGGAAGGAAACGTAAACGAGGATGTTGAGGCGTTGTTCTTTCATTAGTTTGTCCTTGTAATGTTGTGTTGCATGTGTGTACCTCAGCTTGTCGTTTTTCTGCTGAGTCAACCCCAAAGAAATACTCCTATTTTACACCAGCGGTGGGTTTTATTCAAAAGGGAGAGGGGGGGATAAATAAAATGACACGAGATCTTTATAAAATAGGGGGGCTGGCAGCATGACCATCTCAGGAGTGTTCATACTCTGAGCACTGATCAACAACAGGCGAAGAGTCGGTTCAGGGTTCGTTCATACCAGCTCAGATTCACTTGTCAGGCCTGTGAGGGGGGAAAACAGCTGAAAAATATCTTGAACAAGTGGAACGATGACCGTTTTGTACTACAGATATTGAGAGATTATTCAATGAGGGCGGCACGGTGGCGCAGTGGTTAGCGCGGTTGCCTCACAGCAAGAGGGTCCCGGGTTCGAGCCCCGGGGTAGTCCAACCTTGGGGGTCGTCCCGGGTCGTCCTCTGTGTGGAGTTTGCATGTTCTCCCCGTGTCTGCGTGGGTTTCCTCCGGGGGCTCCGGTTTCCTCCCACAGTCCAAAGACATGTAGGCCAGGTGAAACGGCCGTACTGAATTGTCCCTAGGTGTGTGTCTGTGTGCCGGCCCTGTGGTGGCCTGGCGGCCTGTCCAGGGTGTCTCCCTGCCTGCTGCCCAATGGCTGCTGGGATAGGCTCCAGCATCTCCGTGACCCCAATTGGGAGAAGCGGCTTGGATAATGGATGGATGGATGGATGAATATTACTGTCGAACTGAAGTGTGCGTTGTAAACTGTCAGTATCCAGTCCGAGCAAGGAAAGAGAGAAGAGGTTTGAGCTCAGCTTAGTAGGAAGCGTGTTGGACCTTCCCCTGAGATTGGGACAGGCTACACCTTCACCGTTATCGTCTGTGGGCTGCAGTGGACATCAGGGCCCAACAGATCCAGACGGCTCTGTGCTGATGTGTGGACAAACACCACATGGCAACAGAAACTCCATAGCAACATATACAACCCTATAGTATGTCCTATCTTTCCCCCCTGTTAGAGGGGTTTTAGGGAGTTGTTCCTTATCTGAGGTGGGGGTCTTAGGACAGGATGTTGTGTTGCTGTAAAGCTCCGTGAGGCACATTTGCAGTTCGTGATATTGGGCTACACAAATAAATTTGACTTGGCTAGTGTGAAATTTTAGTACAAGAGAATTGGTTATAGTATTTCAGCAAAATGTATTATCATATTAGTATAATTTCTGTATAATGATTAGTATGATGTACTACTACTACTTTCGGCTGCTCCCCTTAGGATGCGCCACAGCGGATCATCCGTCTCCATCTCTTCCTGCCCTCCGCATCTTCCTCTGTCACACCAGCCACCTGCATGTCCTCCCTCACCACATCCATAAACCTCCTCTTTGGCCTTCCTCTTCTCCTCTTCCCTGGCAGCTCCATATTCAGCATCCTTCTCCCAATATACCCAGCATCTCTCCTCCACACATGTCCAAACCATCTCCATCTTGTCTCTCTCACCGCATCCATTATTAGCATGATATATTTGGCCCAGTGGTTCGCACTGTTACCCCACAGCAAGAAGGTCCTGGGTTCGAACCCCAGGCCGTCTCAGGTCCTTTCTGCGTGGAGTTTGCATGTTCTCCCCGTGTCTGCGTGGGTTTCCTCCGGGTGCTCTGGTTTCCTCCCACCATCAAAAAGGCATGCATGTTAGGGTTGATACTCCTGTCTGTGCCCTTGAGCAAGGCAATGGAAAGAAGAACCGGAGTTGGTCCCCGGGCGCTGCTGCTGCCCACTGCCCCTGTACAATAGGATGGGTTAAATGCGGAGAACACATTTCATTGTAACCCAGCAACTGTACAATGACACGCAGGGTCATTTTGTGGTCTTATAATCAGGTTGGTTTTTGGAATGAAAAGTCAGTCGGAGCAAGACGGAATACCTATGAGTGAGCAAGAGGGAGGACAGTGGAATGGTGAGGATGCAAGGAGTACAGGTGATGAGGGTGGATGAGTCTAAATACTCGGGGTCAACTGTCCAAAGTAACGGGGAGTGCAGAAGAGAGGTGGAGAAGAGAGTACAGGCAGGGTGGAGTGGGTGGAGAAGAGTGTCAGGAGTGATGTGTGACAGAAGGGTACCAGCAAGAGTTAAAGGGAAGGTTTACAAGATGGTTGTGAGACCAGCTATGTTATATGGTTTGGAGACAGTGGCACTGATGAAAAGACAGGAGGTGGAGCAGGAGGTGGCAGAGGTGAAGATGATGAGATTTTCACTGGGAGTGATGAAGAAGGACAGGATTAGGAACGAGTATATTAGAGGGACAGCTCAGGTTGGACAGTTTGGAGACAAAGCAAGAGAGACAAGATTGAGATGGTTTGGACATGTGTGGAGGAGAGACACTGGGTATACTGGGAGAAGGATGCTGAATATGGAGCTGCCAGGGAAGAGGAGAAGAGGAAGGCCAAAGAGGAGGTTTATGGATGTGGTGAGGGAGGACATGCAGGTGGCTGGTGTGACAGAGGAAGATGCAGAGGACAGGAAGAGATGGAAACGGATGATCCGCTGTGGCGACCTCTAACGGCAGAAGCCGGAAGTAGTATTAGTAGTAATAGTAGTAGTAATAGTAGTAGTAGTAGTAGTAAAAATAATAACAATTTTATTCATGTATAACATTTCTAAAAACTGTTACAAAGGGCTTTACAAAAAAAAACAACCCATAAAACAAAACAGACAAAGCAAAAACAAGACCAGTAAGTAAGCAGGTAACCAGGTGGGTTTTTGAGCCATGTCAGCATGAGACACGTGGGCTGCAGAAAAAGTACCAGTCGTGGTGATCACAGTAAATAACGGTGTAATTACTGGTGTGCCGGCTAATGTGTGTGCAAACATCAACTGCTGCAAGTTAGACCCCTGACAAGGGCACTGCCCGTGTGTAAGTCCGAGTCAGGATCTGTACCCTACAGCAGCATATGGCCTGAGCCAGGCGGCTATTTTAAACCTGTTTCCGGGTGTGAAGTGTCGGCCGAGCACGCTGCAGCGCCGAGTTAAGCAGCCTGCTGAGATGCGTGAAAACAACCCGGTCCGTCACGGAGGGCGTGCGGGGCGCCGGAGGGCGTGCGGGGCGCCGAGGACACGCTGTGTGAAGACGATGGTATTTTATTGATCATTTCCCTGGGCTGCTGAGGGTCTCGAGTCACGCCGATATAATTCAACTGTAGTTAAAAAAAATTTAAAAAATCACGCTGCTCCAATCCCGGATGGGAGGAGGAGGGGAGTTTCAGCTTCGGCTCATCTTCAGGTTGGAGACTTGTGCGTGTGCGTATTTGACTAATCTATATATATTGTGGCGAATTCGGGGGGCATCCACAGGAACTGCCGCGGCCGGGACGCGAACCCGTATCGCCCGCACCGCAGGAGGCATCGCTAACCGCTAGACTAAAGGGTCAGACCCGCCAGCCAGCGGCCAGCGTGTCTACTTATCCATGCACGTTACAATATTTAAATGTATATTTATATACATATATATATTGTCACGTGCATTATCTTAAAATATATATATATATTTTTTTTAGATAATTCACAAACCCTTTCATATCCTGTAAATGTGAAACACTATGCGGCGTGATGACTTCTGCGCACTGGTGTGATTTCGGGCTGTAGAGCCTGCCATTGCGTCGCCATGGTTACGAATGTTGCTTCGCGTCAAGATGGGGAAATGCGCGTGCGTAAGGGCACAAACTGACCTAAAATAAAGATTTATATATATATATATATATAGGTATTTCCAGCGAATTCCAGTAATTGTTTTGCTGGGGGGGGGCGTTAACTAAAACCCCAACAGGCTCGGCCAAAACCTTGTATGTACTTGACATATGGCAGGTCAAAGTTTATCCGCATAGGCTTCAGTCACAAATCAGAGACGACTCGGGAAGTCACGTGTCAAGTCACTAGCGTATAAGAGCAGCGGCGGCGGCGTACAACAGGTTAAAACGAGCCGCCGCGCAGCGGCGGTGCGAGGCGGCGCGGGCACGTCCGCGTGAGCGGACAAGAGAGAAACCAGGACACTTCCTCCGTCCGTCCGAGTCCTGCGCATGGCGCGGATTCCGTAATATTCCCCAAACCCGCCGGTGGCGCAATTTCACTGCGGATTCCGCTCAAACACACACATATATATATTAATATATTTAAATATATATATATTTCATCTTTTCTTTTCCTTTTTTTTGGTGACGGTCACGCGGATCACATTCTCTCCGTCAGCACTCCGCGAGGGGGCCCGAAGCTCGTGCGGCGGGCGACGCGTCCCCGCCCCCCCCCCCCCCCCGCCCCAGCGCAGGCACGACCGCGCGCTGAGGCGAGAAAGGTGCGCTGTGACGACACAACTTCCATCGGCTTCCGATCGCGGGGTCAAAGATGACGTGTCTGTTACGCAAAGTGCGCAGAGCCGGAGCGCTGCGAGAGGCGTAACGGGGCTAGGGGAATACCGACGACGTATCCGTCCGCGCTCCGAGGGGAACGTTTCGCGGAGAGGAGGGGGGGGGGGTTGGGCCGGTTTCTCCGGACCTGCTCAACGCTCTAACCGCCGCCTGGCTGCGCGACGCTCGGGAGGTGTCGGTCCGCACCGTAACGTGGGACGGTCCACGCCCGGACCGGAGGCTTTGACTCGGTTCGCTAACCTTGGCGCGTGGCGGCGGCGCGCGCGTGTTTTCTTTGTTTTGATTTTTTTTTTCATTTTTTTTTCTCCAACATACGTAAAGAGGGAGAGCGCGAGAGAGAGAGAGAGAGAGAGAGAGAGAGAGAGAGAGAGAGAGAGAGAGAGAGAGAGAGAGAGAGAGAGAGAGAGAGAGAGAGAGAGAGAGAGAGAGAGAGAGAGAGAGAGAGCCGGACGGACGCCGGCGCAGGCGCGGTAAAGACGCCCGGTGAATGAAGCACTACGGCCGACGACGACGTGTTGCGGCTGACGGGAGAAATCAAACCCTCGGGCGGGCTCCGTGTGAGGTTCGTCCGTCCCCCCTCCTCCTCCTCCTCCCCCCAAGACCCGGGACGGAGCCGTGCGTGTGGATCCCGACGGGCAAGCCTCGCCGGCTCCCTCTCCGGATTCCGCCCGCTGTGCCCCTCATGACGTCCGCGGCGTGAACGTGTTTCCACGGGTTTCTTCGAGATCTCCCCGGTCGGCACCGGGGGAGGAGATGGGCGAGCGAACCGGACCGATGCAGCGGGTTTCGGAAAGGCGTCGTCAGAACCCAGGTGAGCTTTCACGACGAGGTGAGCGGCACCCCCCCCCCCCGCCCTCCTCCGATGCCCTCCGTCCGGGGCTTTCACTTATGTGGATGCCAAGTGGTCTTAGATAGAGAGCTTAGGCCACCGCGGCAAGGTTAGGAAGTCCTACAACGAGGCCTGCGAGGTTTCGGCAGAAACGGGCTGTGCTCTTAATCTGACGTTAGACCACATTCCGCTGCAACGGTGCTGGTTTGGTTTCCGGACTCGGTGTCACGCGAAGACCAGAACGGCACAAACGGACCTGCTGTACGGGGCTCCCCAGCAGGACTGAGGGAGATCCCACCGGGCTACAGCCACACTGGGAAGGGGAATGTCACACCCAGTTTTCTTGTGTACTCTTGTTCGGTTTTTTTTCTTCTTCCCGGGAATCACTTTTGGGAAAAGTGATTCCCGGGAAAAGTGATTCCCGGGAGTGACTTCTGAGAATCACTTCGAATCCAATCTGGCCTCTTCCCGTTTCTGATGCATGATCCGGTCTGTTTTCGGATGACAGCTGTGGGATGAGGAGGGAAGAGGTGCCAGCTCAGGTGTCAAGAGATTGGACAAGAGGCTGTGACGTGGTGTAAAGTCATAGTAGTTACAAGTTTGACCAGCAACCTGTGAACTCCACCAGCCCCCCCCCCCCCCCCCGTCCTGAGCCTTTAAGTAAGCCATTGTGTCATGGGTAATGTGGTCGGTGACAGGCGGCCGCAGAGCTTCTCCAAACCACCGTGTAATCCCGCTGTCATGTCGCCTTGTGGAGAAGTGTGTTTCCCCACAAATGAGTTCTGACAGTGTGCTTGCATGCCCATCGCCCAGCTTCAGAGTTGGCTAATTATGATGGTTTCTCTTAACGAGGGCCAGGGGCTGGCTCGGGGGGCCTGCTCGGACCTTGTGCCCACTGTTGAGTCTTGAGCGGGTCGGTGGCACAGTGGGGCTCCCAACGACACAAAGTAGTGGAACGTGGGCTTACAATTTTTAAAAAAAAAAAGATTTTTTTATTGCAAGAAAATCTGCGTGATACTGCAGTTGACACGAAGGCCGAGATTTTAAGTTCATGCCACAAGAGTCTGGAGCCGTAAGGTCGGAGACATAAGACGTTAGAAAAGACAATGGATAAGAGAGGCACAGTTTAGATTTAGCCTGTGAAGTCTTCTGTTTAGCCCAACGGCGTTAAATCAGGTCCTCGGGCCCCAGCAGGACCGCTGGTTTTCTATCCTGCCAGTGTCTAAACGCCTGGACCAACGGGTGAGTGTAATAAACTACCCGGTAGGATAGAAAACCAGCAGTGCTGATGGTATCTGAGGACCTGATTGACAACTTCTGATCAAGCCAACAAAAGCAGAAATGCTGTCAGTCATATTTGAGTCAGGGTCATGTTATGATTGCATACAAGGAATCTGACTTGGTATGTGCTTGGTATATTGCGCTCTGTTGAAAATGTACATACGTAACAAGATGGGAGGACATTAAGTGAGAGCCAAGTGTGAGGTTTGGCTATCAGAAATACACCAGCTAGTCAGAACACATAAAGATGAGCATGGGAGCTGCTCCTGGTATCTTCAGGGTGTGGTGTAGTAGAGGTGTGCTCTAAGCAGGCTATGGGGAGGCTAGTCAGGCCTGCTGTGAGGCATGGAGCGTGTTGTATTGCGTACAATTAAATTATTTTCCAGAGATCCTGAAAATAAAACTGTGCAGATCCAGATCCTGTTGCATAAGTGGTTGCACAAGACGGATATGTTATTTGGAACGCGAACACAAGCACTTAGAGAGAAAGTGGATATGGCACGGTATTAAAAAGTGGGTGTGCACGGGATAAGCAACAGTAGTTAATTATAAATCATATTCCCCAGAGTCTGTACATAAAAACGAGACGAAAACCTATTACATGCATTACTGCGCAGTAACCTGTTGCACTTGTTAGGCGCAGGAGTGCAAATGCCATGTGAGGGACTACGTCACGGTGGTGAACAGTGGGTGTAGACTAGATAAGAGACCATTTGCGTTTCCCCATTTCAGACACACATCACATTGTGTGATTTGTTTTATGATTTTTCTTCTTTATTTCTTTTTATTGATTTTTACACCGAACGAGGCAGGGCTGTCCAGGTAGTGCGTATTGATCGTATGGAGCTTATATTCACATTCATCAAAGGTGTTGCGTCTCCAGTTTGAGTTTGGCTGGGCGGAACATGGAATGGGCCACATTCACGTGGGGGTGGGGGCGGGGGGGTTGTCTCTTAGGGATGATGAAAATTGTGGATCTCGCTTTCCTCACACCAAGCGCGTTCGTGTTGTCGCCTGTTGCGAAACAGGACAGCGCAGCCAAATCCTGCTTCAGCCGGGGAGGTTTTTCCGTGGCAGGTAGATTGTGTTTACACGTGTTCCCGCCGCATTCCTGTAGGCTGCAGCCCCCACGGAGACCACTTGCCCCTCCTAAATCCTGCCGGTTATGTTGTTCCTGTCCTTCCCTGTTGGGTTTTTTTTTTTTTCCCTCAGATGGATTTCTCTCACCTTACTCCCTACTGAGCCGGAGCGCCGTCTGCCCTTCCCAGATGTTGACGAATTGAGCCTCTTATGATTGAGCAAAACCCAAGAATTACAGGGATTTGCCGCGTGGCTGCAACAAAGAAAAGCTTATGCAGAGCCGGATTTTTTTGACTCGACGCCAACATCAATGTTTTTTCCAACACGGATTGTAATTTTATTTATTCGGGGGGGAAAAAAGCACATTCCATCAGAATTAGTTCTTAGATCGCTCCAAAAGTAAGCAAACGTTTAGATTTTTTTCTCTCATTGTGGTTTGTTCAAGCCGATTATGGAGGCGGTGTCAGGGATCAGGGATGGCCAGCTTTTAGCTGATGACCAAATTATTTAGTTGCCACAAAGGTCACCGGAAAGTATGTCAGTGAATGCACATCAATCATATAATCACTTTCCTTACGTCCTGAATTTGTCATAAGTTTGAATCTGAATGGGTTCTGCCTTCACATTTTTCTTCTTTAATGGTGTGAAACAAGTCAAAAGTGGTTTCAGCCGGTCAGGTCAGAAGGTCTGTAGTTCTGCACATTGAACAAGGACCAAAGATTTTATTCATCGTGTCTTAATCATTTTTTTTGGGGGGGCGCGCTTCTTACCCCACTCTTCTGAGCCATCCCGGTTGCTGCTCCACCCCCTCTGCTGATCCGGGGAGGGCTGCAGACTACCACATGCCTCCTCCGATACATGTGGAGTCGCCAGCTGCTTCTTTTCACCTGACAGTGAGGAGTTTCACCAGGGGGACGTAGCGCGTGGGAGGATCACGCTATTCCCCCCAAGCCCCCCCCCCGACCAGAGGAGGCATTAGTGCAGCGACCAGGACACATAACCACCCCCCCACAGACACAGCCAACTGTGTCTGTAGGGACTCCCGACCAAGCCGGAGGTGACAAGGGGGATTTTAACCGGCGATCCCCGTGTTGGTAGGCAACGGAATATCATGTGTTAATCCATAAATAAGTTTCAAGACATTTAGTTCAGTCTTGAGAATAAATGAAATGGGGAAAATTTGTAGATTTGAGCCCTTTTTAAATACCTTTTGTGTAATCCTGGCCCATTGTTCAGTGGTGTGAATAATGACAACAACAAATCACAATAGGCAAGACCAACAAATTCAAATGGAGAGCTAAAGGACACGCAGCAAATTGGCTGACCTGCTTTTTTTGAACTCCATCAGTAGATGGATAGATAGATGGATGAGATTGATGGATGGATGGATGAGATTGATGGATGGATGGATGAGATTGATGGATGGATGGATGGATGGTTGAGATAGATGGACGATGGATGGATAAATAGACCATTCTCTGTGATTGCTAGTTGGAAAACTGAGCTAAGTCTTTGGGGACCATCTAATGATGATAAAGCCACATCGCCGGCTCAGCTGCTGTGGTTTTGAACGCAGAACTCTGTGTCGGTGACTTTCTGTCAGTCATTATTGCTCAGTCACCCCTGCTGATATTTTCTTGTTATTGTGCGTCACAAAGTCTGAAATGTCAGATGTGGCACCTTTAACATGTGACAAGGCTTTAATGGTCTCATCAAACCTGAGTTCCTGGTCTTGTAAGCACGGACCCAGCAGTTAGATTTGGTTTCTCTGAGATAACAGTACCTCAAGAGGGCGTCCCAAGGCGTTAGTGACCTTTATGTCTGTTTGACAATAGGACTTAAAATGTAAGACAGTGGGGAAAAAAGCAAGTTCAGTACATAGCATTTTCTCAACCAGCAGTACCAAACAGCTCGTTGCTGCTGCTTACGGGCCACCAGCTGCCCATGACTGGGTCGGAAACTCGTGTTTTCCACACATTCTCATCCCCTGGCATCATTTATTCACACTGTTGACAGAGCGTTGATATATTAATATGCAGAAGGTAACCACTATCTAACCTGAACCCTAAACTTAACCACTCCCCAGCCTGTATGTAGTTCCATCCACCCATTATCCAAGCTGCTTGTCCGAATTTGGGTTGCGGGATGCTGGAGCCTATCCCAGCAGTCATTGCAGCAGGCAGGGAGACACCCAGGGCAGGCCGCCAGTCCATCACAGGTCGACACACATTCACACCTAGGGACAATTTAGTACGGCCGATTCACCTGACCTACATGTCTTTGGACTGTGGGAGGAAACCAGAGCACCCAGACGAAAACCACGCAGACACGGGGAGAACAGGCAAACTCCACACAGAGGACGACCCCCAAGGTTGGACAACCCCGGGGTTCAAACCCAGGACCTTCTAGCTGTATATAATTAATATCCAAAAATCAGAGAAGAAGTTTCATATTGGAGTCTATAACACGCCTGCTGAATCTATACAGACGCTGAAGGGTGCCTCTTGCAGCACGGCGGCCCAGTGGTTAGCACTGTCACCTCACAGCAAGAAGGTCGTGGGTTCAAACCCCAGGCCATCCCAGGTCCTTTCTGTGTGGAGTTTGCATGTTCTCCCCGTGTCTGCGTGAGTTTCCCCCGGGTGCTCCGGTTTCCTCCCACCATCAAAAAGACATGCATGTTAGGGTTAATACTCCTGTCTATGCCCCTGAGCAAGGCAGTGGAGAGAAGAACTGGAGTTGGTCCCCGGGCGCTGCAGCTTCTCACTGCTCCTGCACAGTAGAGCAATGCTTTGTCAATTAACCCCCAACCCCCAGTCATGTATTGTGCAAATTTTGATATGACAAAAACTGAAACTGATAGAGCAAATTTTACCCTTTCAAAAATTTCCCTTCAGGGATGAATAAAATATTCTGATTCTGAATTACATTGCCTCTTATATGTTTGATTGTGTATGATGAGTTAGATAAGCTACGTTTATTGAGCAGTATGATTTTATTGTTCACTATAAAAGTGCTTGGAAATGTTAATAGAAAAACACCAAATGTGCTGTACACTCCCAGCTGGCTTGCCGTTTTCGCCAACTCACCAACATTGCCAAACCAATCAGTACCGGCCTCACTCAGTACCATCCATGCAGTGTCTTTGTCAATCAATCAGTCAATCAATCCATCAGTCAATCGATCAATCAATCAGTCAATCAAGTTGCATTTAATAAAGCGCTTTTCTAGCTGCAACAGCCACTCAAAGCGCTTTACAGTTAATTAATTCACACACGTGTCCAGGTCTGTGTTGAAGTTTTGTCTTGGTTTGATGGCTGGGAGAGCTGGCATTGGATCAGCTGGGGGAGCTTGGTCTGCTGCGTCCTATGGGCCCGGGGACCACGGCCTTACCTGGAGCTGCACCCAAGGAAGTAACCCCCAGGGCAGTCTGACAGGACGCGGAAGTGGGGCAGGCTAAGCTAACCGCTAAGCCATGCAGACCGGCAGTTCCGATGACACCGAGGGCGGTCTGGCGGCGGCCTCGCCTGGCGTTGACTATGGTGTTTTTGGTGTCGTTGTGTGGAGTGCGGGAAGGTCCGTTAAGGGTGTCTGACTGGGAGAGCTGGTGCTGGATCAGCTGGGAGAGCTTGATCTGCCCGCGTCCGGTGGGCTCAAGGACCACGGCCCCTGCCTGGAGCTGCACCCATAGAGGAAACACCGAGGGTGGTCTGACAGGACGCGCAAGCGGGGCAGGCTAAGCTAACTGCTAGCCCATGCAGACCGGCAGTTCCGACAGTCACCCTGGCTGATGTTCGTTTGTTCTCCTGCACAGTGATTTTTTTTTTGTTGTTGTTTATTTTGGAGATATGTGTTAGTTTGGATATGTGTGTTCTTGTAGTTTTTGGATGTGTTTTTGTCTTTGTGTTGTACTGCTCTGGGCCGGGGGAAGCGGCATTTCGTTTCGTTTTCATGTGACAAATAGTGTTCTTGATCATTGATTCCTGAACACAGGCGAACACGAACAGGTTGACGGGGCATCCCCACAATATGTGAGCGGAGCTGAAAAAACACAACACATTCATATTGCATCCACGTTAGCAAGTGCCCGTGGTGCACTTTGTGAACACTGGCAAACCAACACAGCAGCACTTAGGCGGCATCCTACCACACCAACAGACACCAAAGAGAACGGAGCATGAAGAGGTGAAAGGGATTGCGTAGGAGGCAGTGGGAGAAAAAGATGGAGAAGGAGGCAGAGAGAGGAGGGGAGTGAGTGGCACATGGCTTCTCGGTCTAAAAAAAGGAAGAGCAACACAAAGCCAGAATCTGGATTTGCTAGATAAGAGAGATGAGGGGGAGATGAGGGAGAGAAATGTAGGTTTTCCCGGCACTGAAAACGCTGCAGATGCATGCCCTTGTTTTCACGCTCATAAATGTGCTCTTAAATATGAATACTGAATGAGTGTGTGGGTAGAGGTGAGGAGGAGACGAGAGAGAGAGAGAGTGTATCTAGAAGGCAAGGCGATGGGAGACAGGCAGGCGTAGGGTGGGAGAGAGAGAGAGATGGAGGAGAGACTTATGTGCGGTATGCGTAGCAGCGGCAAAACAGGAAGTAAAGGAACGCGCTCGTATTAGAAATGGCGGGAAGGAAGCCACAGACGCTGCTTGAGTAAGATTCGAGCTTAGATGAGTGAAGCACTTGGGGGGGGGGGGGGGCGATGGATGCATGGCTGAGAGCAGCGGAGATGGGGTGGGGTGGGGGGGGTGAAGAGACTGTGCGGCAGCTGCGCCATCATCCCAGCTTGTTTGTAGCTTTGAGACTGACTGGAGAGTTTTCCAGTGGCCAATCCAACACCTCGCTGCATGCAAACCCATCGCTCTCTCTCTCTCTCTCTCTCTCTCTCTCTCTCTCTCTCTCTCTCTCTCTCTCTCTCGCTCTCCCTCTCCCTCCCTCTGCCTTGTCGTTCTGTAAAATCTCTTTTTGATGTGCTCTGTATACCGTCGCTGTCTATATAAATCACATCTTATACGTGTATCGCAACACAAAATCCTCTCCTCCAGACATTGAGGCCACAACCTGCCGGTATCCTCCTTCTATTCAGTTTAGGTACTTCGGTGGTGAATGTGTCAAGAGTCAGAACGAGGCCCTTTGGACCGCCCTTTTATGTGCACATCCCAGGAACATTAGCGTAAGCTGATCTGTGGCCGTTCTGTGCAGGACACAGCTTTTTTTTTTTTTTTTTTTTTTTTGGTTGAAATTTTCCCAGGCGGATTGGTGCAGCATTAGCAGTAATGCGGATGTGGTACCGGACCATTGTGGTGAAGAGGGAAGAGGGAGCTGAGCCGGAAAGCAAAGCTCTCAATTCATCAGTCAATCTTCGTTCCAACCCTCACCTATGGTCATGAGCTTTGGGTAGTGACCGAAAGGGTGAGATCACAGATACAAGTGGCTGAAATGAGTTTCCTCCATAGGGTGTCTGGGCTCAACCTTAGAGATAGGGTGAGGAGCTCGGACATCCGGAGGGAGCTCGGAGTAGAGCCGCTGCTCCTTCGCATCGAAAGGAGCCAGTTGAGGTGGTTCGGGCATCTGATTAGGATGCCTCGTGGGCGCCTTCCTTTGGAGGTTACCGGGCACATCCAACTGGGAGGAGACCCCGGGGTTGACCCAGAACTCGCTGGAGGGACTACATGTCCAGTCTGGCCTGGGAACGCCTTGGGATCCCCCAGGAGGAGCTGGAGGGCGTTGCTGGGGAGAGGGATGTCTGGAGTGCCCTACTTAGCTTGCTGCCACCACGACCCAACCCCAGACAAGCGGCTGATGATGAATGAATGAATGAAATTTCCCCCCCTTTTCTCCCCAATTGTATTCAGCCAATTAACCCACTCTTCCGAGTCGTCCCGGTCTCTGCTCCACCACCTCTGCCGATCCGGGGAGGGCTGCAGACTACCACGTCTCCTCCGATGCATGTGGTATCGCCAGCCGCTTCTTTTCACCTGACAGTGAGGAGTTTCACCAGGGGGACGTAGCGAGCGGGAGGATCACCCTATTCCCCCCAGTTCCCCCTCCCCCCCTACCGAACAGGCGCCCCTATCGACCAGAGGGCGCTAATGCAGCGACCATGACACATCATGGAAAAGCAAGTTATTTAGCACTACAACGACCAGGATTTCACTCCTACCTAAAATGAAGGCCCCCCCCCATCAATTGTACCTGGCCAATTACCCCAATCTTTCGAGCCGTCCCGGTCACTGCTCCACCCCCTCTGCTGATCCGGGGAGGGCTGCAGATTACCACGTTTCCTCCGATACATGTGGAGTCGCCAGCCGCTTCTTTTCACCTGACAGTGAGGAGTTTCACCAGAGGGACGTAGCGTGTGGGAGGATCACGCTATTACCCCCAGTCCCCCCTCCCCCTAAACAGGCGCCCCTACCGGCCAGAGGGCGCTAATGCAGTGACCAGGATACATACCCACAACCGGATTCTCACCCACACACACGGCCAATTGTGTCTGTAAGGATGCCTGACCAAGCCGCTGGTAACACAAGGATTCGAACCGGCGATCCCCATGTTGGTAGGCATTGAAATAGACCGCTACGCTACTCGGACGCCCTAAGGACACAGCTTTTAACATCATATAACCACCGCTGTGGTATAGTGCATCATTTATGTCACACTTTGTGCTGGAAGAGTGGGCTGAGGAGGTAAAGAATATGAGTATGAGTTAAGCCGTGAACGCCAAAGCTTACCATAGGTCTCATCTGTGACATTGACCAGGGGAATTTGGAAAGCAGAACAAAACCCAGTGTCGGTTATAAAGCATCAATGGTCAACTTGCGTATTTTTCAGGTTATTAGTGCAGAAAGAATTTGATTTTAAGACCCAATATACAGAACTTTTCAGTAATAATGAAGCTAAGTGCCATGATGGATGGACTAGTCAACAAACTTCACTAGTGCTGAAGCATTGATTTGATTAATCGATGTATTCAAAAGGGGGAAAATCAACGGAACAGTTTTGGTTGATTAAGTATTTATAATCAGTTAACTGTTTTAGTCATTTATCTAGTAACAATACCAAACATTTGTTAGTTAGAGCGTCACAAAGGGCAGTATGATTCAGGTCAGTATGGCAGGTGGGTCCTTGGTTTGATTCCAGTCCATCTGTGTGGAGTTTGCATGTTCTTCCTGTGTATGCATGGGTTTCCTCCGGAATACTCCTGTTTCCTCCCACAGTCCAAACACACACGTTGGGTGTATTGGAAACTGTGAATTTTCCATAGATGTGAATGACTGTGTGTGTGTGTGGGGGGGGGGTTGTCCTGGGTCCTGTGATGGATTGGTGACCTGTTGTGTCTCCCTGTCTTCTGCCCAATGCATTCTGGGATAGACTCCATCCACCATGACCCTGAATTGGATCAATTGGGTATAGATCATGGATGGAGCTTTACAAATGCTGAGATTTGTTTGCCTTCCTTTGATTAATATCATTATAAAATGGATACTGGGGGTTCTTATTCTTTCAGTATTTCCAGTTCCACTTCTGGTGTGGGAAGATGGTGAAGCGAACTCACGTTTGTTGCGGCCTCACCAAGTACCGGTGTGGGAAGATGGTGGCACAAACTTACATTTGCGGCAGTCTCACCCAGTACCGTCTATGCAGTGTCTTTGTCCATGTCTGCGTCTAAGTTTGCGTCTTTGTGTTTGATAGCTGGGGAAGCTGGCGCTGGATCGCCTGGGAGAGCTTGGTCTGCTGTGTCCTGTGGGCTCAGAGACCATGGCCCTGCCCAGAGCTGCACCCGAGGAGGTAACACCAAAGGCAGTCTTACAGGACGCGAAAGCGGAGCAGGTTAAGCTAACTGCTAGCCCACGCAGACCAGCAGTTCCGATAACACCGAGGGCGGTCTGGCAGCGGCCTCGCTTAGCGATGACTGTGTCTTTAGTGTCGTCGTGTGGAGTGCGGGGAGGTGTGTCAAAGGTGTCTGGCAGGGGGAGCTAGCCTTGGATCAGCTGAGGGAGCTTGGTCTGCTGTGTCCGGTGGGCCCAAGGACCACGGCCCTGCCCGGAGCTGCGCCCGAAGAGGAAACACCGAGGATAGTCTGACAGGATGCGGAAGCGGGGCAGGCTAAGCTAACTGCTAGCTCATGCAGACCGGCAGTTCCGACAGTCATCCTGGCTGGCATTCGTTCTCTTTTTTTTGTTGCTTAGTTTGGATATATGTGTTTAGCTTGGATATATGTGTTCTTAGTTTGGATATATGTGTTCTTAGTTTGGATATATGTGTTCTTAGTTTGGATATATGTGTTCTTAGTTTGGACATGTGTTCTTAGTTTGGACATATGTGTTCTTAGTTTGGACATACGTGTTCTTAGTTTGGATATGTGTTCTTAGTTTGGATATACATGTTCTTAGTTTGGATATACATGTTCTTAGTTTGGATATACGTATGTGTTCTTAGTTTGGACGTGGATATATGTGTTCTTAGTTTGGATATACGTGTTTTTATTTTGGATATATGTGTTCTTAGTTTGGATATACGTGTTTTTAGTTTGGAGATATGTGTTCTTAGTTTGGATTTAAATGTGATCTTGTAGCTTTTGGATATGTGGTTTTGTCTTTGTGCTGCACTGCTGTGGGCTGGGGGAAACGATATTTCGTTTCATTTCATGTACGCAAGTGACAGTATTCCTGATTCCTGATTTTTGTTGCTGTTCAGACTGACTTACATAAGCCGTTTTAATGCGTCATTACTCCGGGCCCTTGTAACGGGCATTTGTTATAATTTTGAAAAGTTATTGATTGCAAGCCAACTGTAATTTAACGTAATGTAATAGAAAAACTAAAGACAGGAGGCGGAGCTGGAGGTGGCAGAGTTGAAGATGCTAAGATTTTCACTGGGAGTAACGAAGAAGGACAGGATTATGAACGAGTATATTAGAGGGACAGCTCAGGTTGGACGGTTTGGAGACAAAGCAAGAGAGGCAAGATTGAGATGGTTTGGACATGTGTGGAGGAGAGATGCTGAGTATATTGGGAGAAGGATACTGAATATGGAGCTGCCAGGGAAGAGGAGAAGAGGAAGGCCAAAGAGGAGGTTTATGGATGTGGTGAGGGAAGACATGCAGGTGGCTGGTGTGACAGAGGAAGACGCAGAAGACAGGAAGAAATGGAAACGGATGATCTGCTGTGGCGACCCCTAACGGGAGCAGCCGAACGTAGTAGTAGTAGTAATAGAAAAACTAATTGATAGTTTAACAGACAATGCAAATAATTGTTAGTTGCGGCCCTTAATGCAGCGTGGGGTGGTTTCCTCATTAGCTCTCTGTATGAATTAGGCCTTTGGTTCAGACCGTATTGTTTGTCGTCACCACTGCCGATTGAGCGTTTGCATGTTTGAGATGTTCCATTTTTGCCAGTGAAGACAAATCATATGCAGCAGGGATTTAAGGAGGGTCTGTTGCTGTAGGCAGTTTAGTATCGGCGCTCCGCTTCAGTCGTTACTCCCCATCAGGTGGTGGAAAGTTTGGTAATGGACTGCTCATTTCTCCCGTCTCACTGTCGAGTCCTTTCTTTCAGTCTCGTTCATCAACCGGGATTTTGGCACAATTACTGGCGGCTTCGTATGAGAGCGTGACACGAAAACGCTGTTGATTTGAATATCATCAATCATAGACCGCTTTCTCTCCAGCAAAAGGATAACCTAGATTTCCATAATCATTTAGGCTGCAATAACACACGCGGTTATGTTACGTTTGTGTCTTGTGTTTTATTGGAGTTGGGGTTTTTTTTATCTTGTCAATAAATTATAGCCTTAAAGCTGCAATCCGTAGCACTTGTCCATTAATAAATCATTATTTTATGCAACTGGAGCATGGAGTCGTGCTCCGTAATACTACCAGTCACCTCTCCCTCCATGGGGAGACCCGGAGACTCTCCAGGCGCCGTGGAAATGTTTTGACTGGGTAGGACAAACATGGGCACTGCTGCAGCGGCAAACATGTTGGTGTTGGAAGCACCTCCGGCAGGGAAACAGACCCAAACCTGACGCCGATGTGGCCGTGACAGTCGATATGACTGTACAACAATGTGGCGGTGTAGTGTGATGATGTTTAGACCGCCTGTGTGAACTCTGGTCCAAGGATCACGTTTTAATAAGGGTGCGGACTATTTACTAGCGCCATTACTACACAGGAGCCAAAATGGCTGCTGCACCTTCACGAATCAGGGACACGTTATTTGTTGTTTGGCAGCCCACAGCAGTGCAACACAAAGACAAAAACACATATCTAAAACTACACGAACTACAAGAATACACATATCCAAACTAAAAAAAATTGCTGTCCAGGGAACTGCCAGTCTGCGTGGGCTAGCAAGTTAGCTTAGCCTGCCCCCGCTCCCGCGTCCTGTCAGACCGCCTTCCGGTGTTACTTCCTCGGGCACTGCTCCGGGCAGGGCTGTGGTCCTTGGGCCCACCGGACGCAATAGACCAGTCTCCCTCTGCCGACCCAGCGCCAGCTATCCCAGCCATCAAACTGAGACGTGGACAAAGACACTGCATGGACGGTACTGGGTGAGGCCACCGCAGACGTGAATTCGTGCCGCCATTTTCCCCACACCGGAAGCGGGACCTTGTTTGTACCGAGAAAATCGCCTGCAGCAGGTCTGTTTCTCTCCGGCTCCGACATTGAATTATACTGGCGTGCTGTTGTAGTTAGATTGGTTAATTTCCCAACAGAATCGCCACATCTTCATCATATTTCAAATGGATAAAATAATGCAACGTCTTGGGGATTGGAGCTTTAATGCAGAATGCAAACATCAAGGAGTGATCGTATTTACTGTGTGTTGCCCATTTCCTCCTTAACAGGCTTGCCCTGTTTTGATATTACATTTTACACAACACTGTCAGTATTACACACAAGAGCCTGCGCTGTGTGTGAGCACCTCGATGTTTGTCAAGTTTCGCTAATCGAACCTCTGTGCCTCCTTCGAGCTCGCCTCTTCTTGTTGCGTTGACACATTGTCACATGCGTTGTGCATGACAGTCGGCTGTCGGACCGCAGTTATTGAATATTATCCTTTTATAAAGCCGCCGAGGTTTCTGAACATTGTGCAATATTTACAAATGCTCCAACGTCAGCCAGATGGTGTTTTTCAGTTCCTTCACCAGCAGTTTACTCATCCTTGTCTTGTCAGACACACCTCAGTGTACATACACTCAAAGTTCATGTCTGACATTTACTGAAGGCTGCTTTGTATTGTTTGTGAACCTGTGAAGTTATTGTGTGCAGACAAAAGTACATTCATTGAAATTTGAGCAAGTGAAGGTATGAATCCCATCATTTCTCTTTTTTGGGGGGGGAAATCCCCCCCCCTTTTCTCCCCAGTTGCACCCAGCCAATTACCCCACTCTTCCGAGCCGTCCCGGTCGCTGCTCCACCCCCCTCTGCCAATCCGGGGAGGGCTGCAGACCACCACATGCCTCCTCTGATACATGTGGAGTCGCAAGCCGCTTCTTTTTACCTGACAGTGAGGAGTTTCACCAGGGGGGGACGTAGCGTCTGGGAGGATCACTCTATTTCCCCCAGTTCCCCCCTGAACAGGTGCCCCGACCGACCAGAGGAGGCGCTAGTGCAGTGAGCAGGACACATACCCACATTCGGCTTCCCACCTGCAGACTCGGCCAGTTGTGTCTGTAGGGACACCCGACCAAGCCGGAGGTAACATGGGGATTCGAACCGGTGATCCCTGTTTTGATAGGCGATGGAATAGACCGCTACGCTACCCGCACGCCCACATCCCATCATTTCTTATTACCGAAAACTGAAACACTCTGTCACTGATACATTACAGAATACTTGGAATTTCATTTTCAGCAGAGTAGCACAGTTGTTGTGGTGTTGTTGCTGTGTACGTGGTCGTCAAGCTGAGCACCAGTAATAATTTGTTTTGCCTGGATTGTTAATGAGGCTATGCGCTACTGAGTCCAGAGAAGGCAGTTGGCTTTGTGGAAGGCCACTGGTGATCCTCAGTGATTTTTTTTCTCCCCCCTCCCAAACGCATCACGAGCATACACACACAATGGCCCAAGTACACAGACGCAGACACGCAAACACGAGCATCAGGCATGCAAATATAATCATCCATGTAAAGAGGGTATGAAAGTAAAAACACTTCACGCAGAGAACAAACAGGAAGGCTGTTTCAGCTTCATGCAATATCTCGAAAATGATCTCATCGTTCTTGTTTTTATACGGAAACCACATCCTCTTTTTGGTGTGTTTTACCCTCCTCTCATTTTTGGCAGAGATGTTAATCGGCACGGTGGCACAGTGGTTAGCGTGGTCGCCTCAGCAAGAAGGTCCTGGGTTCGAGCCCCGGGGTAGTCCAAACTTGGGGGTCGTCCCGGGTCGTCCTCTGTGTGGAGTTTGCATGTTCTCCCCGTGTCTGTGTGGGTTTCCTCCAGGTGCTCCGGTTTCCTCCCACAGTCCAAAGACATGTAGGTCAGGTGAATCGGCCGTACTAAATTGTCCCTAGGTATGAATGTGTGTGTTAATGTGTGTGTGTTTATGATGGCCTGACGGCCTGTCCAGGGTTCCCCCCCCCGCCGCCTGCCGCCCAATGACTGCTGGGATAGGCTCCAGCATCCCCCGCGACCCTGAGAGCAGAATAAGCAGTTCGGATAAAGCAAGGATGGACGGATGATCGTTTTTCCAAGAATTTTTCAACAGATCTTCTAACTGTGAATGTGGCAGCACATCTGCCTCGGTGTACAGTCTGCACATGTCCAACGTTATTAGTTATTTGCATGTTTTATATTTCCATACTGACGAGGCTGACTTCCTCCTCCAGTGCTCCTCGTCGTTCACACGTGGAGTGTGTAACGATACAAGTCCACACAGCTTCTGGCCAGAGGAACCAAGGGGCTTCAGAGATCTTTGTGACTTCCACAGCAAATTGAATGAAATTGAATCAGCAAGTTAGAAACGCCGTCTTTTGCTCCGTTGTTCAAGGCCGTGATTAAGCGTCTTCAGACTCTGCAGTTTAATCAACAAGTAAATTGCTTTTGAGTAGTTCTTAGTTGGAGTGTGGATATGAGTTAAGATGAATGCTGAAATGCCCAAGTTCCCCCTGCTACGTAAACTCTGCCCTGCATCTTCATCACATAAATGTCATCGCACAACAGATTTCATGTAGTTAAACCTCCTCTGAATGAGGAACTGAGGGTATGGAGTCCGGCTGTTTCTTTATTGCCTTTTGCAAAGCTGTGAAGAATTTTACCGCGGTTATACTAAACGTATTGAATAAGATTTTGGCTTGTTCCTTGGAGAGCGTGTCAAGTAACCGTCTTTTATTTGAACTTATTGGAGATATGCAAATAACTGGTAAGACATGTTTGAATATTTAATTCATATGATCTATCATGTAGACGATTTTAGACAGTTTGTTCAACTTTATATTGACTATTCAACTTGTTCAGCTGGCTCCCTGCTGCCTTGTGGGATAGGCTATTTAGCCAAAGGCTAAGGGCGGGGCAAACCCCGACAGAAAACCTCCGGAGGAGTAACCCCCCTCCCCCCGTAGACCAATTACTGTGGCCCACTTGAACGTGGACATGTCCTGGTGGTTGAGTCAAGGTTACCCCAGTTATGGGTTAAATAACAAAACAAACTACTGCCCTGTAGACGCCCTGGGAGGGGTAAAGGCTATGGGACCAACCCAGACAGAAATTGGGTTCCGAAGGAGTTGCGACCTCGGTCTACTATCAGCAAACGACAAGCATGATGCTCGACTGTGGTGGAAGGAGGGTGATGATCAAGTGATGAAGAGTGTCAGGAGTGATTTGTGACAGAAGGGTACCAGCAAGAGTTAAAGGGAAGGTTTACAAGACGGTAGTGAGACCAGCTATGTTATATGGTTTGGAGACAGTGGCACTGATGAAAAGACAGGAGGTGGAGCTGGAGGTGGCAGAGTTGAAGATGCTAAGATTTTCAATGGGAGTGATGAAGAAGGGCAGGATTAGGAAGGAGTATATTAGAGGGACCGCTCAGGTTGGACGGTTTGGAGACAAAGCAAGAGAGGCAAGATGGAGATGGCTTGGACATGTGTGGAGGAGAGATGCTGGGTATACTGGGAGAAGGATGCTGAATATGGAGCTGACAGGGAAGAGGAGAAGAGGAAGGCCAAAGAGGAGGTTTATGGATGTGGTGAGGGAGGACATGCAGGTGGCTGGTGCGACAGAGGAAGTTGCAGAGGACAGGAAGAGGTGGAAACAGATGATCCACTGTGGCGCCCCCTAACCAGAGCAGCCGGAAGTAGTAGTAGTAGTTCAACTGATGTAAGCATAATTATACAAGAGAGAGAGAGAGAGAGAGAGAGAGAGAGAGAGAGAGAGAGAGAGAGAGAGAGAGAGAGACATACTATGTATGGATCATGAGGACATGCAAAGTGATCTACAAAGAGAAATGACCATTGGGTATTCTGGCCAAGTGTTGGTAACCTAGCAGAAGCCTGTAACACCTCATTTACAAATTCCTATAATGCGTATAAATAGCCTGAACACTGACCAACACAGAGTAATGATTCATTATATTGGCAGCAAGTGCATAATTGTTCAGACCTGTGACATTATGATAAAGGAGAGTGTGCCTGTTTGCTTCGAAACCAGTTTAATTGTCTACTGTTTGCCAAGATGTGCGAGAGATACGCTTTTTGTTTGAACTAATTCACACGAGTTGGCTTGAAGTGGTGGTGAAAGGAGGAGGAGCGTGGGGAGCTGAGAGAGAGAGGGGGGAGGAGAGAGAGAGAGAGAGAGAGTGTGATGGTTAATGACGAAGCTGTGACCCACTTACACCTAGCTCTCATCGCCAGCATGGCGAGGAGTGGTTCAGCGTGACCGGACCTGTCGGATAACAGTAATGCCGACGTTCACCTTCCTGCCGCCTGGAGTTAGGTTAAATAGGGGTAATAAGAGTTTGGCTTGATCCACTCGTTGCCACAGCAGATCTTGTCCAAAACAGAGAGGAGTATGAGTGAGCCTTGATAGTGTGTTAGCAGCCGCTGATAGTCATGCCAGATCACGTTGCTGTCTCTAAATGAGTGGGGCACAGACCTGAGTTCACGTAGCTCCTGGATTTGCTGTTTGTCCAAAGATGGATTCAAGTGTGGGTCTGATAGTAGTCTTTATCAGGACCTAGAGACCACTGTGCTGTGCATGTTATTTATTTTTAATTACTTCAACCAATCAGGTTAGATTAACTTGTGTCATCTTTACCTTGCGCTACTACTACAGGTGTGTGTGTGTGTACACTGATGAGACACAACATTATGATCACTCTAAGGTGAACCGAATAATGTCGATCATCTCCAAACAAGTGGGGGACGCAGTGGTTAGTGCAGTTGCCCCACAGCAAGAAGGTCCTGGGTTCAAGCCCCAGGGTAGTCCAACCTTGGGGGTCGGACCGGTCAGCGTCCACCGCTGAAAGCACCTACAACGGGCACGTCGGCGTCGGAACTGGACCTTGGAGCAGTAGAAGAAGGTCGCCTGGTCCTGTGAGTCCCATATTCTTTTAAATAATGTCGATCGCTGTGTACTTGTGTGCCCGTTTACCCGGGGAAGTGACGGCGCCAGGGTGCACTATGGGACGTCGACAACCTGGTGTAGTCAGTGGGATGCTCTGGGCAATGTTCTGCTGGGAAATCCTGGGTCCAGCCATTCATGTGGACATCAATTTGACACGTGCCACCTACCTAAACTCATTTGCAGACCAGGTACACCGCCCTCATGGCAACGGTATTCCCAGATGGCAGTGGCCTCTTTCAGCAGGATAACGCAGCCTGCCACACGGCACACGTTGTTCGGGAACGGTTTGAGGAACGTGATGAAGTGTTCAATGTGTTGCCCTGGCCTCTGCAATCTCCAGATCTCAATCTGACTGAGCATTTGTGGGGTGTGCTGGACCAACAAGTCCAATCCATAGCGGCTCCACCTCGCAACTTAAAGGACTTGAAGGATCTGCTGCTAATGTTTTGGTGCCAGATACTACAGGACACCTTCAGGGTTCTTGTAGAGTCCGTGTCTCGGCGGGTCGGTGCTGATTCGGCAGCACACAGGAACAACAGCATATTAGGCCGGTGGTCATAATGTTTTGGCTCATCAGTGTATATACACATACTGAATGTTGTGACACTCACACTAGCTAGCTAGATAGATAGACGTCATGGCATGGCTCGGGAGGTAGAGCGGGTTGTCTAGTAATTGTAAGGTCGCTGGTTTGATCCCCGGCTCCTCCAGAGAGCGTGTCGGTGTCCTTGAGCAAGTTACTAAACTCCCTAACTGCTCCCGATGAGCAGGTTGGCGCCTTGCATGGCAGCCTGCGCCACGTGTGAATGGGTGAATGTGAGGCATACATTGTAAAGACCTTTGAACGGACGGTAGACCAGAAAAGCACATATAAGTGCTGTCCGTTTTACCATTTATCTATCTTTCTAATCTGTATCTGCACCTTCTTTTGCTCTATATCACATATGAATGTCAGCAGGGCAGTGTGGTTGTGTGGCTGCGGAGGGGGGGGGGGGGGATGTACATTTAACTATTCAGAAACGGCGATGCTGCACACAGCCTCCATGTCAGTGGATGTGCTTTATTTATGCCTTTGGCTGTGACATGCCGTATTTTAAGTAAGTCTGTGGAAGAGACCGGGCCATAAGGACGGCATGGAAGCCCCCGCCGTCATTGTTGTAGCATCATTGTGTTGCATCACATGGGCATGTGCCTGGTGCACACTAGCACGCTGTGTGGAACACAAAAGCATTTCTCACTGCCGGGGCCTTGTCGCAGGCATCGCACAAAACACATGTCATTAGGAGTCAGATGGAACAGGAGGCTGTGGATGATAGTGAGGGATTGCGTGACTCATACAGTAAGGAGAGGGAAGAACGGCGCCGGCTTATAGCCTGCCTCGTGTGGTAGTATTGTCCCAAAGGTCAGGTTTTAGACTTGTAGAACATATTTTGATCTGAGGTTTAGCGATGCACAGAAATCACTTTTCCACCGCTGGTATCGATTCCCAGTACGACTCTTTTAAGTGTCGGCCGGTACAGAGCTCCGGTCCATTACTTTTACTGAGCAATGTAGACTTAGATAATTAATTTGAGGTAAGCTGGCGATGTAATTGAGAGTGAATCATTTTTTTCCCCCGTATTAAAGAAATACAGGCTCCCATGTGCCAAAGAATGCAGTAAATCGAGCCAATTTGCTTTTATTTATGACCTATTACTCACAGCTCGTGATATCGAGCTTTAGTCTCGGGTAAAATCTCTAATAACGACGCTCGGTGAAAACGGCAGGGTTTGTGGTGTGTGCTGCTGAGGTTTGCGGCACCCGAGTTGTGTATAAATATCTCGCTTGACGTCGGGTCGTTGCCTCTTCTCAGTAGGTCAGGTTGTCTTTGTGTGGATGTAAACCTATTTGAGCTGCTCCCTCTAAAAGTCGTCTGTCCTGCGGCCAGCTGCACACCGCATCACGGCTCCTTCAGTGTGTTTCCTATGTGGGGAAGGGGAGGAAACCGTTTTTGCTTTTCACTGCACTGTGCAGGGATGACTAACCGGTGCCATGGAAGCATAACTGTTCACGGAATTAGGAAATGTGCAAGCAAAGAGTAGGTCAGTAAATTATTATTCACTATAAAGTTCCATCCATCCATCCCATGATCCAAACCACTTATCCCAGTCAGGGTCACGAGGATGCGGGAGCCTATCCCAGCAGTCCTAGGGCGGCAGGCGGGGAGACACCCTGGACAGGCCGCCAGTCCATCACAGGACCGACACACACACACACACACCTAGGGACAATTAAGTACGGCTGATTCACCTGACCTACACGTCTTTGGATTGTGGGAGGAAATCGGAGCCCCCGGAAGAAACCCACGCAGATACGGGGGAGAACATGCAAACTCCACACAGAGGACGACCCGGGACGACCCCCAAGGTTGGACTACCCCAGGGTTCGAACCCAGGACCTTCTTGCTGTGTGTTTCTTGCTTCTTGCTTGCTTGTTGTGTTCTTGTTGTTCTTGTGTGTTCTTCCGTTACAGTGGGTTCATGTGAAAGAAAACCTAAATTTGTTTATCATGCATTTTACTGCCTGCAGTTGAGTCAGAAAAATCATTGCCCCGTCCTACCTTATCTCACCTCTTTAAATGTGGTTCGGTATCCGAACAGAAGGAGGAACAGATTAGAAAGTAATTCATCATATTATTCTTGACAGATGTTCATTATCGCTGCATTTAGAGCTGGGCAGTACGTTAATTTTCCCGTGTGGTTTGTCTTTTCTTGGATTTTTTTCCCCCCTCATTCGGGTCTAGGGTCCAAAAACACCAGGTGTCGTATGTCATATACTGTCGTATATTGTTGTATGTTGTACTGACTGTAGAGCCCTTCAGGACTACCTCGTGATTTTGGGCTATACAAATAAACTTGACTTGATTTGACTTAATATAATATTGATATGGTGGCACATTGGTGCAATGGTTGACGCGGTCGCCTCACAGCAAGAAGGTCCTGGGTTTGAGCCCCAGGGTAGTCCAACCTTGGGGGTCGTCCCGGGTCGTCCTCTGTGTGGAGTTTGCATGTTCTCCCCGTGTCTGTGTGGGTTTCCTCCGGGTGCTCCGGTTTCCTCCCACAGTCCAAAGACATGTAGGTCAGGTGGATCGGCCATACTAAATTGCCCCTAGGTATGAATGTGTGTGTGTGTGTGTGTGTGTGTATATATACGTTGGCCCTGTGTGATGGCCTGGCGGCCTGTCCAGGGTGTCTCCCCGCCCGCCGCCCAATGACTGCTGGGATAGGCTCCAGCATCCCCGCAACCCTGAGAGCAGGATAAGCGGTTCGGATGATGGCTGGATGGATAATATTGACATCATGATATATCGATATGAAATTGCCCAAGGCACCTCATTCCCATAATAAAGTTGTTTGTTTGTTTTGTGAAGGGGTGGGGGTCACAGGGTAGCATTGGACTTCCTAGTCCTTACCAGCCCATTGGTTGTTTGCATCAATATGTGGCTGACTTCTGTTAAAATATTTCTAAATGCAAATGATGGCTATTCAGTTTTAAAATTAATATTCTGTGTGCATGAGAGTACCCTGCTGATCTTTATATTCTATTTAAATTAAAGGGCTTACACTCATTCACACTGAAACCCTCACTGTTGTTGGTCATTTATTTATCTGGACTTTGAGCAGTCAGAGTTTAGAATATCATGGATACGTTGCCGTGCAGAGGCTTCAGAAAATATTTACCCCCTTTTGATTATTTCTTATTTTTCTGTGTAGCAAAGTGATATCAAAATAGAATTGAATAGGATTTTATTTGTGAGATATAGAATTTCAATATCAGGGGAATAGCGTCAAAACCTTAAAAAGGACTTTGCTTTATCGATTGAACTCATATCCCCTTATATTAAAACTTAAATTTGTCCAGGTATATTCAAATTTTTGAGCGGTTCCACTAAATAGGGCTTATATTGAGAAGGTCCACCTACGTCGACTTTGAATCCACCCATGTTCAGTTCAGAATGACACTGACTGTAAGCTGAAACAGCAGATCAGACATCCATGAAGACCCAAGAACTGCCTATGGAACTTCAAGATGAAGACGTTTCTCAGCAAAAAGCTGGAGGTCATAAAAACGTTGCGAAAGCTCTGAACTTTCCTCGTATTATGAAGTCTGTTAAGACAAAATGGAAAAAATGCGGCACAACCTCGACACTTCTAACATGAGGACGTCCTACTAACCTGAACAATCAGAAGAAAAGGCTAATTTCCTCTGGAGCGACCCAGAGACCAGGTTCAACACTCAGAATCACCGTGCATTTGCTGAAATGGGAGAAACCGTCCAGAGATCAACAATCTGCTCGGCGCGTCACAGATTTGGCCTCCTTGGGAAAGTGGCTCCTGCCATGTCCACACTAACATGGATAAATTAGAACACACATCTTATTATGTATGCAGTATATGTAATATATTATTATTATATGCCCAACAACATCAGGCAAAGGGACTGTCAATGGAAATGAGCCTATTAGCTAACTCGGGTACATTTACATTTGTTTCGAATGTTGATTAATGTACCTTGTGCCTTCCCAAATAAACGTTTAAACTAAACTATTACCCAGTTATTACCCAATTTCCCCTCAAGGATGAATAAATTATTCTGATTCTGATTATTACCCTCTGTTTTGTCTTTCAGTCCACACTAAGCTTGCGTTTTCAACCACCAAAAATGTACCTTTTTGAAAAGGCTTTCCTCTTCTTCAGCTGCTTCTTCGGGGTAGGGTCGTGGTGGCAGCAAGCTAAGTAGGGCACTCCAGACGTCCCTCTCCCCAGCAACGCCCTCCAGATCCCCCTGGGGGATCCCAAGGCATTCCCAGGCCAGATTGGACATGTAGTCCCTCCAGCGAGTTCTGGGTCTACCCCGGGGTCTCCTCCCAGTTGGACGTGCCCAGTAAACCTCCAAAGGAAGGCACCCAGGAGGCATCGTAATCAGATGCCCAAACCACCTCAACTGGCTCCTTTCGACGTGAAGGTGCAGCGGCTCTACTCCAAGCTCCCTCAGGATGTCCCAGCTCCTCACCCTAGCTCTAAGGCTGAGCCCAGACACCCTACGGAGGAAACTCATTTCAGCCGCTTGTATCCGTGATCTCACCCTTTTGGTCACTACCCAAAGCTCATGACCATAGGTGAGGGTTGGAACGAAGATTGACTGGTAAATTGAGAGCTTTGCCTTCCGGCTCAGCTCCCTCTTCACCACAACGGTGCGGTGCAACGTCCGCATTACAGCTGATGCTGCACCAATCCGCAGGCTTTCCAGAGTGGATAAATTTGAAAACATTGTGATGTCATTGCAGGATAATGCAGTTGAAAGTTTGGATTGACTTAAAGGTCTACACAACACTAAAACAACTTGTTTTCACTGAATACTGATGTGCTTGGACATGTCCAAGTCAGAGACATTGACCCTGGTGCTTATCTTGACATTATGGTGCAATCTATATGATCTCCATATGCAAAGCAGTGAATTTCAGCTAAGCGCTGCTTCTCTGGTTATAACTGTGTTATTACAACCATGGACTGTCATAGGCTTGGCTGTGTGATGCAATACGAGTCACAACACTCCAGTGGCTACGCCCTTCCTCCTTCTATGAATAAAAATAATTCAAATCCTTCTGTTAGAGAGGTGGAGAGAATCTGTATTGTTCAGTAGTTCTAATTTGATAGTGGTTTTTTTTTATTACATAGTTTTGTTTGATTTTCTATAGTTTTCTATAAACTGATCCACCAAAACATTAAAACCACCTGCCTAATATTGTGTAGGTCCCCCTCGTGCCACTAAAACAGCTCTGACCTGTCGAGGCATGGACTCCACAAGACCTCTGAAGGTGTCCTCTGGTATCTGGTACCAAGACGTTAACAGCAGATCCTTCAAGTCCTGTAAGTTGTGAGGTGGAGCCTCCATGGATCAGACTTGTTTTTCCAGCACATCCCGCAGATGCTCGATCAGATTGAGATCTGGGGAATTTGGAGGTCAAGGCAGCACCTTGAACTCTTTGTCATGTTCCTTAAAACATTCCTGAATAATTTTTGCAGTGTGGCAGGGTGCATTATCCTACTGAAAGAGGTCACTGCCATCAGGGAATACTGTTGCCATGAAGTGGTGTACCTGGTCTGCAACGATGTTTAGGTAGGTGGTACGTGTCAAAGTAACATCCATATGAATGCCAGCACCCAAGGTTTCCCAGCAGAACATTGCCCAGAGCATCACACTATCTCTGCCGGCTTGCCTTGTTCCCATAGTGCATCCTGGTGCCATCTCTTCCCCAGTTTAATGACACACACGCACCCGGCCGTCCACATCATGTAAAAGAAAACTTGATTCATCAGACCAGGCCATCTTCTTCCATTGCTCCATGGTCCAGTTCTGACACTCACATGCCCATTGTAGGTGCTTTTGGCGGTGGGCAGGGTTCATCATGGGCACTGACCGGTCTGCAGCTGCGCAGCCCCATACACAGCAAGTTGTGATGTTCTAACTGCTGTCTATCAGAGCCAGCATGAACTTTTTCAGCAATTTGAGCTACAGTAGCTCTTCTGTGGGATCGGACCAGACGGACTAGCCTTCGCTTTTCATGGGCATAGTGGTTTTAATGTTTTGGCTGATTGGTGTATATAGTTTTAGAGTTAGTTTGTAGAATTAGCAATGCTCTAGCTTCTCTCCATGGTTGCTGTTGACTGGAATGTTGTCCAGAGAAGACTGAGCTTTTCCCAAAGAGAAAACAAACTCTGGGCCATGGTTTGATACCTTTAGCCCATCCCAACATTTTCCCCAGATTCTGGCTTTTTTTTTTTAAATCTCAGCTTAGGCCCCAGTCTATCTAAACTGCTTCTGTTTTGTTGACCTTTAAGATGTTTTCTGGTGTGATAACATAACTTTGATTGAAAAAAGGCAACTGAAAATGTTAACTGAGATGGATTACTTCTCTCAAGCAAGTTTCAAGTCCGCAAGTGGAAACCAGTGGTTCCAAAAATCCATTCGAAGAATCTGAAACGCTGCGATGTGCTTCGGGAAATGGTTGTGAGTGATGTAAAACGTACGCGATTTGTAGTAAAGGGACTACGACAGGCAAAAGCACTGGAATGGTCCTTTATACGTTTTTGTATTAGTTTGGTATTTCACTGTGGACAATGAGCTTTTCAAAAACAACCTGAAAATGCTTGCGTGGCCGGCAATCCTTTGACCCGGTTTCAACACGAAAACGGTGGTTTCCAGTTTCTGCAGATTTCTGGAGCAAATTTATATATAGGATTGGGCAAAAATTCCAGAAGTTTACTGTGCAAAGCTCATACAGAAATACCCAAGAACGCTCATGGCTGTCTACCTGCCAGGTACGGACTGCCTACCTGCCAGGTATGGACTGTCTACCTGCCAGGTATGGACTGTCTACCTGCCAGGTACGGACTGTGTGCTGAGGACTGTTTTGGGACATGGGAAATGTAAGTCTCACTGGGGTTTTTTTTTGGTCATCATAAACCTGTTGAATTTTGTGTGTTGGTGAAGGAAGAAAAAACATTTCACACTATGTGTGAATACTTTGTATGTGGAAGTACTGTCTATTTCAGCAGTCCGAAACAGTCGAGTCAGGCTTCACACCCCCCAACTCCAAGATTTATTACTGAAAAGTTAATTCAAGGGAGAATTGTACACTGAGATTATTTCCCCTCTTATCATTCTGCCAAAATAAATGAAGCATTTTCTCAGTGATTTCAGCAGTTGTATTAGTCTGTTGTTCATCAGGCTTCATCAGTTGTGTTTCATTAGATAGGGAAACTACTCTTTGGTTGGTGAGCACAGGGTTTAATGATTGCAATCCCGTCCCGTCGATATCAATTTGCATATATTCTGATTTTAGTTTAGGCCATGCAACACCTTTGATGTGGATGAGGATATGTGGTGTGGGGCGATGGCGGCGTGAATTCACCTTTGAAGCGGCCTCACCCAGTACCGGTGTGGGAAGATGGCGACGTGAATTCACGTTTACAGCGGCCTCACCCAGTACTTGTGTCGGTAGATGGTGGCGTGAACTTGCGTTTGTGGCGGCCTCACCCAGTACCGTCCATGCAGTGTCTTTGTCCACGTCTGCGTCCAAGTTTGTGTCTTCGTTTGATGGCTGGGAGAGCTGGCGCTGGATTGGCTGGGAGAGCCTGGCCTGCTGCGTCCTGTGGGCCCAGAGACCACAGCCCTGTCTGGAGCTGTGCCTGAAGAGGAAATACCGAGGGCGGTCTGACAGGACGCGGAAGCGGGGCAGGCTAAGCTAACTGCTAGCCCATGCAGACCGGCAGTTCCGATAACACTGAGGGTGGTCTGGCGGCGGCCTCGCCTAGCGTTGACTGTTTTTGGTGTCGTGGTGTGGAGTGTGGGGAGGTGTATCGAAGGTGTCTCGCTGGGGGGGCCTGGTCTGCTGCCTCCGGTGGGACTAGGGATCATGATCCTGCCCGGAGCTGTGCCCTAGTAGGAAACACTGAGGGCAGTCTGACAGGACGCGGAAGCGGGGCAGGCTAAGCTAACTGCTAGCACATGCAGACCGGCAGTTCCGACAGTCATCCTGGTGTTCGCTGTCTTGGACAGTGACTTTTTGTTGTTGTTGATATGTTGGATATATGTGTTTTTGTAGTTTGGATATGTGTTTTTGTCTTTGTGTTGCACTGCTGTGGGCTGACAAGTAAATCTTCCTGACTCCTGATATTAACCTGCTGCATGCAGCGAGTCCCTTTATAACCGCAGCAAACAGAGATCAGCCAAGCCTGTGGAAACAGGAAGTGCTTGACAAACTATGACAAAGCTGCACAGGTAGCTGTCAGGCTGCTTGTCGGTTGAGGCTGCTGTTGTGTGGAGATGATTGTGGTTAGATGAGCGTCTGATAATAAAGGTCCCCAATGTCTGTCTGTCTTTCCTCCTCCTTTGTTTTCAGACTCTTCCTCTGACTCAGGAAGGTTGACTCAACTCACGGCAACCTGATAAACGTTTCTGAATTTTTTTTTCCGTTAGACTTGAGGTGTGTACGTAAACAACTGCTGCCGTCTTACAAGTCAGATGGAGGTGAAAATAACTTGTTGTTTCTACTGGTGGTGGGTTTGCCTTGTTTTTTCCTAACTGAATTCACATTAAAGCAACAAGGAAAAGGGAGGCGGCGGTTGAAGCAGGGCCTGCGCTCGTCTGGAATGACTCCGCTAATGGCTCCTGATGCCTCCTGCGCTCCGTCCACCGCCCATTAAGCACTACATCCCCCGCCACATCCCTACGGTGATGGATGGGTTTGCCCTTGAGGTGATATTTGCGATTTGTAGTGTTGTAAAGTCAAGACGTGGACGATGAACGAGAGAACCTCGATCCAATTAAAGGCCACCGCGTGTACACAAAACCTCGTTGTAAGATTGATAAGTGGTTGGGGTATCTACTCTGCCATCTCGGTGCATTAAAGTACGAATTTGAAACTGGATTTTAGCACAAAGGAAACGACTGGTGGCCACAAACGGGACACCAGAGTGATCCGTGTTGGTGGTGGACCGTTTGTGAAGACCTAGGTATGTGCTTTAAGACAGACATTCTTTTTTTGGAGGGGGGGGGTGGTTTCCCCCTTTTTCTCCCATATTCTACCCGGCCAATTACCCCTTTCTTCCGAGCCATCCTGCTCATCGCTCCACCCCCTCTGCCGATCCAGAGAGGGCTGCAGACTACCACACGCCTCCTCCGATACATGGAGTCGCCAGCCGCTTCTTTTCACCTGACAGTGAGGAGTTTCCCCAGGGGGACGTAGCGCGTGGGAGAATCCCCCCCGAACAGGCGCCCCGACCGACCAGAGGAGGCGCTAGTGCAGCGACCAGGACACATACCCACATCCGGCTTCCCACCTGCAGACACGGCCAATTGTGGGGACGCCGGCGGTAACACGGGGATTCGAAGCGGCGATCCCCGTGTTGGTAGGCAACGGAGTAGGCCGCTACGCTACCCGGATGCCAAGACAGATATATTCTATTCAGAGTAAAATATCCACCAAAGACGAGGGAATGGTTTAACGTGTGTACTTTGTGGATTTGTGTTGATACAGTCTCATTATGTGGTTCTTCTCTTCGGAGGTCCCCGTAGGGAGCTCAAGCCATAATGCAACTTGCAGGCCTGGAGGAGGCGACTGATAAGGTTGTCCCTTGTGGTCCAGTCTGCGTCTCCTTCATCTGTGACACCCTCCAGATTTTACTGGCCTCATTGTTTCAATAATGAGATTTCGGGGTTGTGTGTGTGTGTGTGTTGGGGGTTAGTAACGAGGTCGACTGCTGACCTCCTTAACGTGACTCAAATCGGATGTGGTAATTTAGAAGAAACCGCGACCATTTGTGACTTTTACCTTTCTGCACAGCTTCCTACTGGTTGTGTTGGGTCAGTCAGGCCCGGTGGGTCAAAACCGCCTTCATTCCCTAAATCCAAAGTCTGTTATGAAATCCATCACCACTTTTTATTCACTCATCTATTGATTTATTTATGTATTCATGCTTCTGAGAAGCAAAGGAGGGCTAATGTGGTTTGTATGTATGTGCATCTTCCTGCACAGGCAAACCACATACCTCTGCTAGCGTGCACGACCTCTCGTCTCAGCTATTCAGTTTTTGTTTTTGTTTCAGCGGCTTGTTTGAAGGTATTAACAGAGAACACAATATTAACAGTCTCGGGATCGCCCAGCATTTGTGTGTATCGCATCAAAGAGGCAACACTCGGTGTTGTGTTATTCAAATGAGCCCTGCTGAAAGATGTGGTCCTCTGGAGCTAATTAGGCTTCACATCATGCATTCATGAGAGGCTGCCATCTGGATGTGCGTGCTGTGGAAACGGTGTGGCACCTGTGGGATCAGGAGGGGAAGGGTGCAACAGCAGCTCTTTATCTTTTAGGAACACCGCTAGCTCTTTTTCGGGGACGGGATTTTGGATATCCAATGCAGTCGCGTTGCGCTGAGTGAAGGAACGTAAGGCGGCTAGCTTATTGGCCTTTTTTTGTGGTGACTGTTGCCTGAAAAGAGGGAACCTGATGCCCGTTTTGCATTTGAATGCCATTTTTTTTGCTTTTGATTTTCCCCCTTTTTCTCCCCAATCGTACTTGCCCAATCACCCTGCTCTCTGAGCCGTCCCGGTCGCTGCTCCAACCCCTGTGCCCATCTGGGGAGGGCTCCAGACCACCACATGCCTCCTCCGATACATGTGGAGTCGCCAACCGCCTCTTTTCACCTGACAGTGGGGAGTTTCACCAGGGGGCATAGCGTGTGAGAGGATCACGCTATTCCCCTCCAGTTCCCCCCCAACAAGCGCCCCGACCAGGACACATACCCAAATCCGGCTTCCCACCCGCAGACACGGCCAATCGTGTCTGTAGGGCCGCCCGACCAAGCCGGAGGTAACACGGGGATTCAAACCAGCGATCGTTGGTAGGCAACGGAATAGACCGCCACGCCACCCGGATGCCCTGAATGCCATTTTTCAATCAGAAACGACTGTCATTCACTAACCTGCTGTTGTTGGTTCAGTACCGCTTGGTGCGGCATGTCGGCTTCCGAAATGCCCCTGGTTGATCTGTGAGTCTAGCTTCGCCTTAGGGAAGTAGCAGCACAGTTGAGTGAAATATGTTGGTAGCCCGTTGACCTGTGCTACTAAACAAATCAATGAATCAATGAATGAGTCAGCCACACTTTATTTATACTGCATACTTCATGCATAATAGGACAAGGCGATGCGCTTTGCAAGAAAACAAGTAACCGAAATCTAACTGAATAGAAAAAGGGAGCGTGAACGGCGTCCGGGTAGCATAGCGGGCTATTCCGTTGCCCACCTACACAGGGATCGCCAGTTCGAGTCCCCGTGTTACCTCCGCCTTGGTCGGGCATCCCTACAGACACAATTGGCGGTGTCTGCGGGTGGGAAGCCGGATGTGGGTATGTGTCCTGGTCGCTGCACTAGCGCCTGCTCTGGTCGGTCGGGGTGCCTATTCTGGGTGGAGGGGTAAACTGGGGGGGAAGAATAGCGTGATCAGGAATCAGGAACATGTTGTGCCGTTTCCCCCAGCCCACAGCAGTGCAACAAAAAGACAAAAACACGCCCAAAAACTACAGGAACACACATATCCAAACTAACGCATCCAAAAAGTCACTGTCCAAGGGAACGAACGCCAGCCAGGAGGACTGTCGGGACTGCCGGTCTGCATGGGTTAGCAGTTAGCTTAGCCCGCCCCGCTTCCGCATCCTGTCAGACCGCCCTTTCCTCCTCGTGCGCAGCTCCAGGCAGGGGCCGTGGTCCCCGGGCCCACCGCCGGACGAAGCAGACCGAGCTCTCCGAGCCGATCCAGCGCCAGCGACGACGCCAAAAACACCATCCTCCCACGCGCTACGTCCCCCTGGCGAAACTCCTCACTGTCAGGTGAAAAGAAGTGGCTGGCGACGACTCCGCATGTATGGGAGGAGGCATGTGGCAGTCTGCAGCCCTCCCCGGATCGGCAGAGGGGGTGGAGCGGAGACCGGGACGGCTCGGAAGAGTTGGCCGGATACAACTGGGGAGAAAAGGGGAGAAAATTAAATAAAATAAGGGAGAGTGTGTGTGTATTAGTGTTTTGATGGGCAGTGTTGTGGCAGGAAACGTATAGGAGCATTCAGTTCATTTTAACTGCAGCAGAGCATCACAGAACGGCAGCATAAAGCGGACAGACTCATACTCCGGTGTGACAGGCGACAGATGCGGAAGCAAAACCAGGCTCCGAAATCCTGCAGGGAAAGTAACGGGAATGTCAGACTGAGGGGTCTTTTCGTGGCCGTTTTTCATCTGTCAAATCTGCCGTGGGCCGCTCGAGGTCTCCTGGTCGCCGTTGCTGTAAACTGCCGTGGTCTTGCAGCAATGATAATAGATAGTATACCGATCACGGGGTTATTTGTTCATCCTTTCAGCGCTAAAGGTTGAAGCGAAGAGGCTGCCGCCGGTTTCTCAGGAAAAAAAAGAAAAGAAGAGAAAAGGGTCTGTAAAAACGTGACCGATAAATCAGCATCCTACCCTTTTAAGTTATTCTGCTCAACATGTTTTGCTACGTACACCTCCACCCTATAGTTAGATTTTATATAAAGCCGCTCTCTTGGGAGCTGTAGGTGGTAGGCTTTTTTTCTTTTCCTTTTTTCTTTTCTTTTTTTTAGTGAAAATGAGCAGAGCGGTGCCTCTGCTCTGAGCTAATATGCAGCAGCAGCGCACCATAAAACCCATATCAGCCCTTCTGTAGTGTCCTTTTCTTCCTACTCCCTCCCGCTCACCATCTTTCACAGTTCACTTCAGCCCGGGCCCGAGGCAACGCCACTGAGGTCGGCCTGCCTCTTTCACAGAGAGAACTGGCGGACGGAAGAGGGCGAAGTCTTTTTACGGTGCCGTATTTAGCAGGGCACCATTAGTCGCCGAGGCAGGCTGGTTGTCGTTCTCTTTTTCACTTCTTTCTCGAACACCCCTTACCTATTACGTCTCATCCTGCTCCATATACCCCCCCCCCCCGCCTCGATTTCTGACACTCTCCATGGGTCTCTATTTCCATTTCAGCCCTTTGACGCTCATTTTTTTTCCATCTGGAGAGTTTCAGATGCAGGCAGGAAGATAGAAACCAAAGTGCCTATTTGGACGAATGGTATGCTGAGCTTGGAGGAAGTAAGAACCGATTGCTCACTCTAGAAACACATCAGTTGTGTGTGTGTGTGTGTGTGTGAGTGGGTGCACTTTTAGTGCTTCGAGGGCGTTAGCTTCTGTGACTTATTACGCCTAATACCCTTTTTAACATCGGATGTCCTCCATTTGAGATGAGTTCATAAGAGGCACCTCATCAAATATTACTCATCTTTGCCTGATATTGTCTTTTTCTCTCTCTGGCCACCCAACAGGGCAGTGATGCCTGGCATGGTGATGTTTCGGCGGCGCTGGTCAGTTGGCAGTGATGACCTGGTGCTTCCCGCCCTCTTCCTCTTTCTATTACACTGCGTCTGGTGAGTCAGCGTGTATGGATTTTTTCAGTCTGTTTTTCCCCCATTTCTCTTTTTCCACCAATTTGCCGTGGACCTACTACCCTTTTCCTTTCCTCCTCAGGTTGGTGGTTTTGTCTGTGGTCCTGTTCGGCCTCCCCTATGGCTCAGATCAGTCATGCTCTGTCACACTGGTGGACCACGGCCGAGGCTACCTTGGCATCCTGGTCAGCTGCCTCATCTGTGAGAGCGCCATCATGTGGCTGAGTATGAGAGGCAGTATCCTGTATACGCAACCCAGGGAGGCTGTGCAGTATGTCCTCTATATCCGGCTGGGTAAGTCAGTGAGTGACTGGTATTCGTGAATACACACACACACACACACACACACGCATACAGATGTCACTCCATTCATTTGCACCAATTCGGCAGAGATCGCGTTGCTTTAAAGGGGAGGGGGTGCACTTGATAACTTAAGATGCTAGGTTTCAGAAGAGTGCTTGAATTCTGTTGACAGCGGCTCAGGGAGGGGCATACGTAGGCAGAGGGACACTGCAGCCACTGATTGGTCAGAGAGAAATTGAACAGCTCTTTTTACCAGGAAATACCAAAGCGAGACTTGTGAAACATGTAAAACTAGTTAATGAGCCCACAAGCGAGCAGTGGGGCTTCTCCGTGAGGGGGCACTTTTCAATTTAATTTAACTTTATTTCAGACACATACATCCATATCAGTAGACCTTGGTTGGGACACATCTCCAGTAAGAGTCCATGGCTTAGACTCTTAATGCTGTACAAGCTAACTACCTCAAATATGAGTGAGAGTAACACGAATAGAGTCATACCAGCTCAGACGTCGCTCGGGTTAACAAGGTCCGTGTCAGGTGTTGGGGAATGAGGGCAACCTGATGAGAAATGGGTGGGCTACTGGACCAAGGCATTCATGGACAAGGGCTAAGAACCTGGAACTGAGGGAATGCTACTATAATAGCAGACCCCAGAAGAGGGGCTATATGAAGCGTATGTAGGAACTATGTACCAATAGACCTACTTTCACACTGAAGCAGCTGGTGGCTCAATGCTTGAATATCAATAGAAGGAAGCTACGATCACAACTTGAGACGGTCAGCACCCTGAATGGCCATCCAGTAGGCAGGAGCTAGATAAGGGCAGACTCCAACCAGCTGAAATAATCCTACCAGCCATGACAGCTGAAGCTACTGAGGTTCAAATGAGAATCATGGCCAGACTACAGACAGTCAACCCCAGGCTAGGCTTCCACAACTCAGTGACAAAGAGCCATCATCTGTGGATGTGAACACAGCCTTATACAATGTCTCGACTGCCACCATACAGAGACCAACGATCTTGTATAGGCCACTGCAACCATAATCCCGGAGATGCTTGGGTACAAGATTAAGAACACAGGTCACAAACAATAGGCCTCCATGGACGAGAAGGCTGGAAGCCAAGATCAAAGCAGCATGGAGAGATGTTAGCCAGTTAAAAGAGGTGCAGAAAGGTGTGATGAAAGACAGGCCCTGTTTGAAGAAGTACAGCAAGATGTCCGTAAGTGAGGTCCTAGAAACTGCCAAACAAAGGCTCACAGCTCTGGGCGCCAGACTGAAGAGGTACACTAGAGAAGCAGAAGCCAAAAAAGTAAATGGCCTGTTCATCGAAGAACAATCCAAAGTGTACTCCCAGCTGCCTAGTGACAAGGAAACAACATCAGATCCACCCAGAGCAGAGACCGAGTGATACTGAAAGGATATATGGGAAAAGGAGGCATCACACAACACCAGTGCCCAGTGGCTGGTGGACCTAAGAGCAGACTACAGCAATATCCCAGAGCAAGAACCAGTTATCACAATCGCCGACATCCAACGATGAGTCTCAAGCATGAATAGCTGGACTGCACTAGGCCCTGACATGACTCATGCCTACTGGCTGAAGAAGCTAACGGCACTCCATGAATGCCTGGCGACACAGATGAACCAGCTGCCAACAGTCTAACCCTGACTGGCTAACACAGGGGAGAACAATACTGATAATAAAGAATCCCCACAAGCGTACAACACCTTCAAACTACCGGCCAATAACCTGCCTCTCCATAACATGGAAGTTCCTGTCGGGCGTCATAGCAACTAAGCTGAGTGGGCACACGAGTCGATATGAGCGAAACTCAGAAAGGAATTGGGAACAACACCGGAGGGTCAAAGCATCTGCTACTGGTTGATAGAGCAGTCACCCAAGACTCTAAGACCAGACAGACAAACCTGAGCACAGCCTGGAGGACTACAAGAAAGCCTACAATTCAATGCCCCACACCTGGTTATTGGAGTGCTTGGCACTATACAAAGCCAACAGGACACTAATAGCCTTCATCAAGAACTCAATGCAGCAGTGGAAAATAACACTAGAGGCCAACTCAAAGACAGTCACACAGGTAACCATCAAATGTGGCATATACCAAGGTGATGCACTGTCTCCGCTGCTGTTCTGCATAGGCCTGAACCCCCTCAGTCAGATCATTACAGAGTCGATATAGATACAGGTTCGTAAGTGTAGTTACCATCAGCCAAGGCAATTTCGTGCTTACCAAAAAAAAAAAAAACAGGAGATGTTTGCTTCTTCCTCTTGCACTGAATCGGAGTCGTAAATTGGAACTTTTGTGCAGCTGTGATGCTTTTGAGTGACAATTCTACATTTGTCCCATATCTGTCGCTGTTTGGGTCTAAGTTATGATTCAAGTTGAGGTTTTGGTGCTAAAGAGGATTTTAATCATAATATAAAGGTTACTATTATTAATATAATGATTAATCATGACGGTAATGTTAAATTATGCTGCTTACTGTTGTCAGAATTATCAGTCAGTGGGTGCATTCAGTTTCTTTAATCTGCCCTACCAAGTTGTCCTCGAGGTCTTCAGAGATCGAAGGTGCAGAACTGCTGCAGCTGTCTGACTGGATGACAACAGGTCCTGTACGGCATCGGATCTAGCCCGTTTCCTTCCCGAACTCCATTTCTGGAATAATGTTTTTTTATGCCCGTAATGCTGCGTAAGATAGTTTATTTTCACAGTGTTCTGCTTCCAGTGTGGGAAGATGGCGGCGCGACTCGCATTTGCAGTGGCCTCACCCAATATCGATTATGCAGTGTCTTTGTCCACGTCTGCATCTAAGTTTGTGTCATTGTGGAAGTTTTTATTTTGATCGTTGATTTCGCTTGGCTGGGGGAGATGGCACTGGATCGGCTCAGAGAGCTTGGTCTGCTGCGTCATTTCGGCCCAAGGAGGAGGGCAGTCTGACAGGACATGGAAGCGGGGCAGGCTAAGCTAACTGCTAGCCCACGGCCCTGCGCAAGAGGAAACACCAAGGCGATCTGGCAGTGGCCTCGCCTAGCGTCGACTGTGCAGTGTTGCCTGCATTTGTGTCGCCGTGTGGAGTGCGGGGAGGTGTGTTGAAGGTGTCTGGCTGGGAGAGCTGGTGTTGGATCGGCTGAGGGAGCCTGGTCTGCTGCATCCGATGGGCCCAAGGACCACGGCCCTGCCTGGAGCTGCACCTGAAGAGGAAACGCCGAGGGTGGTCTGACAGGACGCGGAAGCGGGGCAGGCTAAGCTAACTGCTAGCCCATGCAGACCGGCAGTTCCGACAGTCCTCCTGGCTGGCGTTCGCTCTCTGGACGGTAGCATTTTTGGACTGAGTTGCACTGGGTGGACTGTGTTGTTGGCTATTTGTGTTTTTTTATTTTGTTGTCTCTGTTTTTGTACATTTCTGGTGGTGTTGTTTTTGGAGGTTTTTGGAAGTGTGTTTTTGTCTTTTGTGTTGCACTGCTGTGGGCTGGAGGGAGACAGCATTTCGTTTGTTTTGTGTACAAAGTACTCGAGATGAAATGACAAATAAATTGTTCCTGATTCCTGAAGGCGCCGAGGTCTTTCCTTCAGGTTGGGAACTTTCATCTTACAGGTGTAAAGACTATTTTCTGACGAGACCTGAAATAATTTTCATACTAACTAACAAACTAAAGATCATATACGTTCACTGAACCAAGATTATGGAAATAAAATGCAAATTTCTCGCTAGAAATGTTATACAAATGCATTTTAATGCCGAAACTATCTTAAAATATTGTGTTTCCCACTGAAAATAAAATGAATGTCAACCATCTTTTTGTCTTAAGACAGAAACTCAACAGTCAAGTGAATTGGACGCAGGCTCCACCTACATTGGCTATAACTGGAAATTACTACTACTACTACTATACTACTACTGTTAGTGGAAATCTTGACATGAAACAGATTCAAGAAATGTCAAGATTTGCCGAAGCCAAAAATGCCAACATTTTATATTGGCGAATGGGTTGGTGAGGAAAATACTTCCAGGTGGTAAAGCGTCTTATAATGGGTTAATATTGGAGTGAATGGGTGGCCGGAGCAGTTCCTCAAATATTGCAGCAGATGGGCTTACATGAGGCTTTACCGCTGCCGTAATTGAACCAAATGAGTGGAGTGCGTCTGTACACATGCATACATACACACACTTGTTTGTGAATGTCACACTCAGTCGTACACAGCATAAGCCAGCTTTAAGTCACGACCTCACAACGGTGTGACTAGCATGGTGGTGAGGACATGTTGACTAGCATGGTGGTGAGAACATGTTGACTAGCATGGTGGTGAGAACATGTTGACTAACATGGCAGTCAGAACATGTTGACTAGCATGATGGTGAGAACATGTTGACTAGCATGGTGGCGAGAAGATGTTGACTAGCATGGCGGTGAGAACATGTTGACTAGCATGGTGGTGAGAACATGTTGACTAGCATGGTGGTGAGAACATGTTGACTACCATGGTGGCGAGAACATGTTGACTAGCATGGTGGTGAGAACATATTGACTAGCATGATGGCGAGAACATGTTGACTAGCATGGCGGCGAGAACATGTTGACTAGCATGGCGGTGAGAACATGATGACTAGCTTGGTGGTGAGAACATGTTGACTAGCATGGTGGTGAGAACATGTTGACTAGCATGGCGGTGAGAACATGTTGACTAGCATGGCGGTGATAACATGATGGCGAGAACATGTTGACTAACATGGTGTTGAGAACATGTTGACTATCATGGCAGTGAGAACATATTGACTAGCATGGCGGCGAGAACATGTTGACTAGCATGGCGGTGAGAACATGTTGACTAGCATGGTGGTGAGAACATGTTGACTAGCATGGTGGTGAGAACATGTTGACTAGCATGGCAGTGATAACATGATGGCGAGAACATGTTGACTAACATGGTGGTGAGAACATGTTGACTAGCATGGTGGTGAGAACATGTTGACTAACATGGCTGTGAGAACATGTTGACTAGCATGGCGGTGAGAACATGTTGACTAGCATTGTGGTGAGAACATGTTGACTAGCATGTTGGTGAAGACATGTTGACTAGCATGGTGGTGAGAACATGTTGACTAGCATGGTGGTGAGAACATGTTGACTAACATGGCTGTGAGAACATGTTGACTAGCATGGCGGTGAGAACATGTTGACTAGCATGGTGGTGAGAACATGTTGACTAACATGGCTGTGAGAACATGTTGACTAGCATGGCGGTGAGAACATATTGACTAGCATGGTGGCGAGAACATATTGACTAGCATGGTGGCGAGAACATGTTGACTAGCATGGTGGTGAAGACATGTTGACTAGCATGGTGGTGAGAACATGTTGACTAGCATGGTGGTGAGAACATGTTGACTAACATGGCTGTGAGAACATGTTGACTAGCATGGCGGCGAGAACATGTTGACTAGCATGGTGGCGAGAACATGTTGACTAGCATGGTGGTGAAGACATGTTGACTAGCATGGTGGTGAGAACATGTTGATTAGCATGGTGGTGAGAACATGTTGACTAACATGGCTGTGAGAACATGTTGACTAGCATGGCGGTGAGAACATGTTGACTAGCATGGTGGCGAGAACATGTTGACTAGCATGGTGGTGAAGACATGTTGACTAGCATGGCGGTGAGAACATGTTGACTAGCATGATGGTGAGAACATGTTGACTAACATGGTGGCGAGAACATGTTGAATAGCATGGCGGTGAGAACATGCTGACTAGCATGGCGGTGAGAACATGTTGACTAGCATGGTGGCGAGAACATGTTGACTAACATGGTGGTGAGAACATGTTGACTAGCATGGTGGTGAAAACATGTTGACTAGCATGGTGGTAAGAACATGGTGGTGAGAACATGTTGACTAGCATGGCGGCGAGAACATGTTGACTAGCATGGCGGTGAGAACATGTTGAATAGCATGGCGGTGAGAACATATTGACTAGCATGGCGGCGAGAACATGTTGACTAGAATGGCGGCAAGAACATGTTGACTAGCATGGCGGTGAGAACATGTTGACTAGCATGGCGGTGAGAACATGTTGACTAACATGGTGGTGAGAACATGTTGACTAACATGGTGGTGAGAACATGTTGACTAACATGGTGGTGAGAACATGTTGACTAACATGGTGGTGAGAACATGTTGACTAGCATGGCAGTGAGAACATGTTGACTAGCATGGTAGTGAGAACATGTTGACTAGCATGGCGGTGAGAAAATGTTGACTAGCATGGCGGTGAGAAAATGTTGACTAGCATGGCGGTGAGAACATGTTGACTAGCATGGCGGTGATAACATGATGGCGAGAACATGTTAACTAACATGGTGGCGAGAACATGTGGGTAATTATTGTTGCTATTAAAGATTTGAATGTTGCTGAACGTGATTGAATGGAGAGTAATGGTGGCTTTTATCAACTCCTCATCTCTCCCTATCTGTTTACATCTCTCTCGCTCTGTCTCCCTGTCTCTCATGCTCTCTCTCTTTCTCGCTCTGTCTCCGTCTCTCTCTTGCCCTCCCTCTCTCTATCTCGCTCTGTCTCCGTCTCTCTCGCCCTCTCTCTCTATCTCGCTCTGCCTCCCTCTCTCTCTCACTCTGTCCCCCTCTCTTGCTGTCTGTCTCGCTCTGTTTCTCTCGCTCTGTCTCTCACCTTTAGCTATTCTGCTGGTGGAGCTGGTCTATGCAGTGGTGGGAATCGCCTGGCTGGTCCAGTATTACCAACCATGCTCTGATGTCACTGCCAAAAACCTCGCTTTGGGTGAGTGAAGAGGAGGATGACTACGTCCCCAGGAGTTGGGTCGGCAGTTGTCCCATAGAATATCAATTGACTTTGACGTGCTTTAATGAACTCCTGTTTGACTTTATTGATGATAAAATTTACATAATATAGTCGCATGAAAACAAATCAGCAGGATCACTGCATATTTCGCCTGCTATTATGTGTTGCGGACGAGAGTTGGTGCCTGTTTGTGAAGTCGAAAGGAAATGCAGTCGGAGTCTAATGATGGCATTCCACATGTCTTAAAAACATTGCCTCTTACACGGGGAGGGGAAGTGACCTCCCCACCAGCTTGTGTTGTCTGCCATTTTAATGGAAAGCTACTGAGCCCCTAAGGGATCATGGGGAGAAACATAACTGGTGATAGTGTGTATCAGACAAAGAAGGTAGCCAGCACAGGATGAGCCTGTGACGTCAGCATCAGACATTACCCGCTGGACAGTGTGTAAACATGATTACAAACACAACTTGAAACGTGCTCTCTGACAGCCCTGGCGGGGTTCACCGCCGCGGCCACAGTGGGATGTTCATTTTATGTTGGTACACAGCGAGCGATGCTGAATGTCTTCTCTCAACAGGGATCGTTGCATGCAACTGGCTGGTGATCTTCAGCGTGTGCTTCACCCTCATGTGCACCTTCGATCCCACCGGACGGACTTTTGTCAAGCTGAAAGCCACTCGGCGGCGGCAGCGCAACCTGACCACATACACACTGAGGTGAAAAACCAGGCCTGTTCTGTTTGTATCTCGCCCCCCCTCTCGACAGACAACCTCCACTCACCACCTCCTCACCTACCCTGTCTTATCTCTATCTGTCTGTCTGTCTGTCCGTCTGTCTCGCTCTCTGTCTGTCTGTCTCTCTTTCTCTGTCTCTTTCTGTCTCTGTCTCACTCGCTCTTCCTCTAGCTCTGTCTGTCTGTCTCTCTCTTGCTCTCTCTGTCTGTCTGTCTCACTCTCTCTGTCTGTCTGTCTTGCTCTCTCTCTTTGTCTGTCTGTCTCTCTCTCGCTCTCTCCCTGTCTGTCTTGTGCTCTCTCTGTCTGTCTCTCTCTCTTTCTGTGTGTCTGTCTGTCTCTCTCTCTCACTCTCTGTCTCTCGCTCTGTATCGCTCTCTCGGTGTCTGTCTGTCTCTCTCTCTGTCTGTGTCTGTCTGTCTGTCTCTCTCTGTCTCACTCTTTCTCTGTCTTGCTCTTTCTCTCGCTCTGTCTGTCTGTTTGTCTCTCTCGCTGTCTGTCTGTCTGTCTCTCTCTGTCTCACTCTTTCTCTGTCTTGCTCTTTCTCTCGCTCTGTCTGTCTGTCTCTCTCACTGTCTGTCTTGCTCTCTCTCTCTCTCTCTCGCTCTTTCTCTGTCTTGCTCTCAAATTCAAATTCAAATGGCTATATTGGCATGACGTAACAGTGTACATATTGCCAAATATATCTCGCTCTATCTGTCTCTCTGTCTGTCTCTCTGTCTCTCTGTCTGTCTGTCTGTCTGTCTGTCTGTCTGTCTGTCTGTCTGTCTCTCTCTCAACAAGGGGGAGTCCTGGCTGTATATTTGGCTTGATTTTTATGTATTATGTAATTGTGTAAACACAACATCCATGTCACGGTGTCCATCTTGGGAGAGCGATCCTCCTCTGCTGCTCTCCCTGAGCCTTCTTCCTATTTCTCCTCCCTCTTAAAGGTTTTTTTAAGGGAGTTCTTCCTCATCCAATGCGAGGGTCTAAGGACAGGATGTTGTGTTGCTGCAAAAACCCCCTGGGGCGAATTTGTGTTTGTGGTGTTGGGTTATGCAAGTAGAGCTGACTTGAGTTTGGAAGCCTGTTTGTTGGTGTGAAGACTTTGTTTTGAGCTACTTAATGAGACTTTTCTGACACGGTTTCTTCACTCATGAGCAGGATTACAATGCCATGCTTGAATATCAGCTGCGGGGCTGAATAAATGTGCTTTTGAAAATCAAATCAAAATCTCCCTCTCTCATCTCTCACTCTCTCTTGCTATCTCGCTCTGTCTCTTGCTCTGTCTCTCTTGCTGTGTCTCTCGCTCCGTCTCTCTCTATCTCTCTCTCTGTCTCTCTCTCGCTCTGTCTCTCTCTCGCTCTCTCTCAGACATAGGTTAGAGGAGGGCCAAGCAAGCAGTTGGAGCAGAAGGCTTAAGTTCTTCATGTGCTGCACGAGAGCCCAAGACACACAATCGGTAATACACACACACACACACACTTTCAATTAAATTCTCTCTTGGTAGTCCAGGAAATGAAATGAGATGTTTTTGTTTTCAGCTTATGATCATCCAGACGATGAAGAAACATACTTGGTGCAAACATGTCATTTGATGACACTTAAAGTTCTGGTGCTTGTCTCACGTAGCAAGAGAAGCGAGATAGCAAGTTAACCTCGGGCTGAACCCTTGCTTTTCGGTCTCACTGGGGGCTCCTTTTAACCGGTGTGTCTTTCCAGGATGACGTGTGCTTGACACGCTGACCTGCACAGGAGCAGGTTACGTTCAGGAGCCAAACACACTGTTCACTAATGAACGGGGTGTTTGGCTAATTGGCTAATAATTTGGCTAATTTTTGGTCAATAATCACTGATTGGCAGCATGGTGGCGCAGTGGTTAGCGCTGTCGCCTCACAGCAAGAAGGTCCTGGGTTCGCATCCCAGGTCGTCCTCTGTGTGGAGTTTGCATGTTCTCCCCGTGTCTGCGGTGGGTTTTCTCCTGGTGCTCCGGTTTCCCCCACCATCAAAAAGACACGCAAGAGCGTTCGCGTTGCATAGCGGTCTATTCCGTTGCCTACCAACACGGGGATCGCTAGTTCGAATCCCCATGTTGCCTCTGGCTTGGTCGGGTGTCCCTACAGACACAATTGGCCGTGTCTGCGGGTGGGAAGCCGGATGTGGTTATGTGTCCTGGTCGCTGCAGTAGTGCCTCCTCTGGTTGGTCGGGGCGTCTGTTCAGAGGGGAGGGGGAACTGGGGGGGAACAGTGTCATTCTCCCACAGGCTACGTCCCCCTGGTGAAACTTCTCACTGTCAGGTGAAAAGAAGCGGCTGGTGACTCCACATGTATCGGAGGAGGCATGTGGTAGTCTGCAGCCCTCCCCGGATCGGCAGAGGGGGTGGAGCAGCGACCAGGACGGCTCAGAAAATTGGTTTATTGGCCAAGTACAATTGGGGAGAAAAAGGGGGGGAGACATTCATGTTAGGGTTTATACTCCTGTGTGTGTCCCTGACCGAGGCATGTCAAGACGAACTGGAGTTGGTCCCTGGGCGCTACACGGTGGCTGCCCACTGCTCCTAGCTACACAGCTAGCATGGGTTAAATGCAGAGGAAGAATTTCCCCATGGGGCTTAATAAAGTAGTAAAAAAAAAAACATTCTGGAGAAATCTACATTCACAAAGATCATAGAGGGTCCCTTTCACCGGTTTTCTCACATTATATGGAGTGTATGTTCTTGATGATGGCACCTCGTGCAACATTCACTCTCAACAGAAGATACCCGTGATTCCTGAAAACCCTTCCCTCCCTTGTCTACTGGGCTGTGGTTACTTCCTTTTACGCTGTTGTATTATTTCCTGTGCCCTTCATGTGAGCGTCACGAGTTTCTTTCAACTTCAATAGCCAGATTACTCGGCTAAGAAAACAGATTCTGATTCTGACATCAATCCAGACCATCCATCAACCCTGCCCCCCGTTTTATGAACCTCAGAGAGGGATCGTCGCTAAAACACAAGAAAGCCCTCGAGCTGTT